>NC_092733.1:22179188-22183914 GCF_047496885.1 Scyliorhinus torazame | reverse complement strand
GCGTGTTTTTTCCAATCAATCTGGGACTGGAGGCGAAGTAGCCAGCCGCACATTTCTTATACTCTGTACATAGTTTCGGCCTTATAATCAATAGTTTGTTCAGTTACTGAACATGGTCGTCCATCCTTGAATTATTACGTCTGGAATTCTGCTTCGTTGATCTCAGCGATCAGGTGGTGTTTAGGCAGAACATCGCTCCGGATGCTAAATGGGTGTGTGGTAAATTCTATCCTCTTATCGAGGCCTTTGCCATTTCTTACAGTACCACTGAGTTCCTGGGGGTGGCACTGTTGGTCCAAGTCATAGGCTTCAATGAAGTTACTGTGAAAAGCCCCCAGTTGCCACATTCCGCCGCCTGTTCGGGGAGGCCGGTACGGGAATTGAACCCGCCCTGCTGGCATTGTTCTGCATTACAAGCCAGCTGTCTAGCCCACTGTGCTAAACCGGCCCCTGCAGGCGAGGCCCCGCCAAAGATCAACATGACGGGTTCTCTCAAACCTACGTATGAACATCCAAACTAGGATCAGGAGGAGGCCATTCGGCCCCTCGAGCCTGCTCCATTCAATAAGACCATGGCTGATCTGATTGTGACCTCGACCCCAGATTCCTGCCGACCCCCCCCATAACCTTTCACCCCCTCGCTCATCAAGAATCTATCTCCCTCGGCCTTAAAAATATCCTGACTCTGCCGACCCCCCCCATAACCTTTCACCCCCTCGCTCATCAAGAATCTATCTCCCTCGGCCTTAAAAATATCCTGACTCTGCTTCCACTGCCTCGCGAGGAAGAGAGTTCCTCACCACCCTCTGAGGGAAAATATCTCTCCCATCTCCGTCTTAAAGGGGCGACCCCTTTATTTTTAAACACGGACCCCCCTAGTTCTATATTCTCCCACAAAAGGAAACATCTTCTCCACACCCACCCTGTCAACACCCCCCTCAGCATCTTAAAGGTTTTGATCAAGTCGCCTCTTACTCTTCGAAACTCCAGTGGATACAAACCCAACGTCTCCAACCCTTCCCCATTCCTGGGATTAGTCCAGTAAACCTTCTCTGAACTGCTTCTAACACACGTACATCTTTCTTAACGAAGGAGATCAATATTGTACACAGCCTCACCAATGCCCTGTACAACTGCACGGCAGGCCAGTGTATAACCTCCCTCCTTTTCGTTTCAATTCCCCTCACAATAAACGCTAACATTCTATTAACATTCCTAATGACTTTGCTGTCCTTGTGTACCAGCCTTTTGTGCTTCGTACACTAGGCTACCCAGATCCCTCTGCACCTCAAAGCTCTGCACTCTCTCACCACTTAGATAATAAGCTCCTTCCGTCTTCTTCCCGCCTAGATGGAGAATTTCCCATTTGCACACATTATACTCCATTTGCCAGATTTTTTGTCCACTCACTTAACCTACCTGTGTCTCTTACGTCCTCTTCACAACTTACTTTCCTACCTATCTCTTTTGGTTCATAACATTAGTTTTGTGTTTCTCTCTCTCTCTCTCGAGGACTTGATGAGTCACAGTTTCTCCAGACACTGGGTGGAATTTAGAGGACAGAAACAGGCCATTCTGCCCATCAGGTCTATGCTGGTGTTATGGTCCCACAGGCCGTCTCCCATCTCACTTCATCTCACCCGACATTCCAGTGTTGCGTTCCAGAATTCTTCCTCCTGCCCACACCCTGAGCTGTTCCTGATCTCCAGAATTTGATGCATTCTTAAATCCAGAGGCTCAGAAGATGCAGCGAATGGGGAGGGAAGAGTTAAAGAACGGCGGAGGGAGGAGAGGAAAGGCCTCAGCTTTGCATGTTCCGGAATTCTCCGGAGGATTCCGGCGACTTGGGGCAGGGCTGACCGAGGAGGAATCCCTCCGACGGCACTCCGAGCTCCAAACCAGCTCCCTCGCTATTCCGACTTCAACGTACGTCGACCGTCCCTTCACCGCCACTGAGTCCATGTCCTGGAACTCCCTCCCTATCAGCACGGTGGGTGCACCTGCACCACATGGGCCGCAGCGGTTCGAGAAGGTGCCTCACCGCCACCTGTTTAAGGGCGATTAGGGGTGGACAAGAAATGCTGGTCTAGCCTGCGAGGCCCACATCCTGTAAATAGAAAACCAATGTGGGTTTTGGTGCTGCTGTTAAATATCATGTGCAGGGAGGCGGCCGTCATTACAAATCCCTCACCTTTACGCTCTCTCTCTTCCTTCGCCTGGACCCCACCGTGCTCATGACTACAGTGAGCGCAAGGGTCATTGAAAGGTCACAGTTATCCCACTCCCCGCAATTGTTGCTGTGAAGATGTTAGAACATAGAACATTACAGCGCAGTACAGGCCCTTCGGCCCTCGATGTTGCGCCGACCTGTGAAACCACTCTAAAGCCCATCTACACTATTCCCTTATCGCCCATATGTCTATCCAATGACCATTTGAATGCCCTTAGTGTTGGCGAATCCACTACTGTTGCAGGCAGGGCATTCCACACCCTTACTACTCTCTGAGTAAAGAACCTACCTCTGACATCTGTCTTATATCTATCTCCCCTCAATTTAAAGCTATGTCCCCTCGTTATCATAGAATTTACAGTGCAGAAGGAGGCCATTCGGCCCATTGAGTCTGCACCGGCTCTTGGAAAGAGCACCGTACCCAAGGTCAACACCTCCACCCGATTCCCACAACCCAGCAACCCCACCCAACACTAAGGGCAATTCTGGACACTAAGGGCAATTTATCATGGCCAATCCACCTAACCTGCACATCTTTGGACTGTGGGAGGAAACCGGAGCACCCGGAGGAAACCCACGCAGACACGGGGAGGATGTGCAGACTCCGCACAGACAGTGACCCAAGCCGGGAATCGAACCTGGGACCCTGGAGCTGTGAAGCAACTGTGCTACCCACAACGCTACCTCGTGCTAGACATCACCATCCGACTTTTTTAGTATAAGGCTATCCCATTTCTCCAGCCGCATTAATCATGTTTTTACACCGTATCCAGACCATAGGGTTCGAGTTACCGGTCGCGCCCGACTTGGTGACGAGGTGAGTTGAATCCTGCGAGAGGGCTCTCGCGAGAATGCAATGCTCAAAATGCCTCGCAAGATTCAACGCAGTTAGCATATTTAGCAGATTAGCATATGTAGGTGAGCCATTGGGCTGATTTAAATACCTTTCCCCGGATTCTCCCGGGGCCTAACGGCCGCGCCTGGGTGACCTCACCAGGATGCCGTCTAGCACTGGTTTCCATTAGAGTGGACTAGACATACCAGCACCTGGGTCGGGGTCTCCCAAGCCATTGACGAACCCCAGGTGGTCAGGGACAGGAAAGGGCGGCTGGCGCCATGTTGCACGACACGGCCGCTACAGGCCGCGTCCGGGAGCATGCGCGGCCGAATTCTCCGGCCGAATCCGCAGCTAGAGCTGCGTGCCTGCTCGCCCCCCCCCCCCCCCACCAGACAGACGATCGGTGGCCATTTTGCACCGTTTCTTTGCTCGTAAAGCATCACCGTTCTCCCGCCGGGCGTCAGCACTTAGTCTCAAAATCGGACAATCCAGCCCTATTTGCCTTTGGAAAGACACGAGAAGCCCTCGCGGGTCCCGTGTGCGATCACAAAGTGTCCAGGGCGGGCGACAGGGTCCTGCTATCCAGACACCGATCTAGACTAAATCCGATCGAGACACCGGGTAGCAAGGATGCTCTCCAGATGGTAAGGGGCCACAGGAGAGAATAGTGGCGTTGAGGCTGAGGAATTTCTTAAGGCGCAGTTAAAACCTGTAATAATTAACCTGCCAACAAACATTCCCTCAGCACTGCATTGAAGTCCCAGCCCAGGTTCTGTATTGGATCACCAGCTTTCCGGTTTGTACAGCCGGCTGACATACCAGTTCCAGTTTGCACTGATTGCTAAACACACTATTGTGCAGGTTAATGTTATCTGGACCTCCTTAACACAAGGCATTGTGCCAGGAAGGTTCCGGATCGTATAAGGGCACGATCTGGCCTCAACTCAGAGTAGCAGCTGAAGCGATGATCTTACCCATACACGGGCACTCTTCCAGCACTGATTGCCTCATAGTTCTTGGAAAGATTCTTATGGGGATTGTATTATTCCCATTTATGTACAGGAATAGTTCTTTGGAATTGAAGAACTCATTAAGCAATTCGGTAATAAAAACATAATGGTGAGAACAGAGTTGTCGTTTTGGGTGTGTGGGAGCGTGTTATTGTATGTTTGTGTGTGTATGGGGGATGGGTGTTTGGAATGTGTGTACGAGTGAGTATTTTATATGTGTTAGTGTGTGTACATAAGTGTGTGTGTGTTATAGTATGTGTAAGTAAGTGAGTGTGTCGGCGTGTGTGTCAGTGTGTGTATGTAAGTGTGTGTGTGTGTGTCAGTGTGTGTATGTAAGTGTTTGTGTGTGTCAGTGTGTGTATGTAAGTGTGTGTGTGTGTCAGTGTGTGTATGTATGTCTGTGTGTTAGAGTGTGTATGTATGTCTGTGTGTTAGTGTGTGTATATGTAAGTGTGTGTTAGTCTGTGCCAGTGTGCATGTTAGTGTGTGTGTTAGTCTGTGTATGTAAGTGTGTGTGTGTTAGTGTGTGTATGTGAGAGTGTGTTAGTGTGTTATGTAAGTGTGTGTGTGTTAGTGTGTTATGTAAGTGTGTGTACATAAGTGAGTGTATGTGAGTATGTACGTAAGTGTGTTTGTGTGTGTTTTAGT
>NC_092733.1:22044188-22144188 GCF_047496885.1 Scyliorhinus torazame | reverse complement strand
GGAAGGGCCGTCGATTTTGGCAGCGAACACGCCCGCTGGGGGCCATGTACAATTCAGCCCCTGTGGTGCCTTCACAACCTCAAGATGTCCCTGAAGTGCTTTAAATCCAATGAAGCACTTTTGGAGCGTGGTCACATGTTGCCATGCAGGATGCAATTTTGCACACAGCAAGATACCACAAACATCAATGTGACATTGACCAAATGACCTGCTTTAGTGAGGTCATTTGGGGATAAATATTGGCCGGGAACACTCTTGGGGGGGGGCAGATAGAACCTCACCTTAACATCTGACAGTGCAGCATGACCTCTGTACTGAACTGGGACTGTAGATGAGGCTACATCCTGGAACTTTCTAGAACAACTAGCTTGCTCCCTGGAAGGTGAGATTGGGACTTAACAAGACGTTCCAGGCCTTTGAAGCCCATAGCAGCAGCACAATTTCCCTGTTATAATCCAATTAATGAATGCATGATGGTCAACAAAGAGGGCAGATGCCCCTGCCTATTGCTCATACCAAACTTGAACCCAAAGCCCATTCGGTATTTCCAGTGCATTACTGAGGGAGTGATGCTCTGCCGAAGGTCTCATTTTTCTGCTTGACTTATTAAACTACGGTCCTTCTGCCCTCTCAGGTGAGCGCAAAAGAACCACCAAGTAGGAATGGGGGACTTTTTCTCCCTGGGGTCCTGGTCACGATTTAACCCTCAGTCAACATCACTATTATCTGGTTACCACCACACCACAGTGTGTGGGAGTTTGCTATGAGCATAGCGACTATCGCAATTCCTGTATCACAACAGTGGTTGGACTTTGCTCCAATGAGCTTAGAGGGTTAGTTGACTCCTCACTTTGTCCCATTCCTAGGATGGTGAAAAAGAGAGTTTGAATTAAAAAAGCAAGTGATGTTGCCAAAATGTACTTAACTGCGTTTAGCTCAATTCATGATTCCTTGAGTTAACAAGTAAAGAGTTAGTTTTATTATTAAAACGCACTCAGGTAAAGATACAGAAATTATTAACAAAAAGATTTAAAATGTACAAATATGCCCAACTACCCACTAATGTAAAAAAAAATGCACACACAACTTCTGCAGGCATGGACAAAAAGAAATAACACAGAGCATCAGATGTTCAAATGCGGACGTGAAAAAAAAGGTAAAGTCAGAAATGTTTTTCGGGGATTGTCCAGTGCTTGTTTGCTGCGAAAGAGTTACTTTCCACAGTGGCTTCTGGTACTTTGGTTTCTCGCTGAAACAATCACTCTGCATTGATGTCTTTTATTTCTTGAAAACGGTGGCATTGATTTGGAGCCCTCCTTTAAGAATTCTCAGTTTGCAGCAATGAGGTCTTCTGGTGGGTTTCCAAAAAGCACAAACGTGGCTCAACTCAGCTCTTGAGAGAAGTTTCGGAATGAGAGAGAGGGAATAAGGCTATTGCCACTACTGTCCCTGTGACAGTCTCTGCCTGTTCATTCAAATCCAGTATATTTGACACCCACAAGGGCTGGGTCACGTGACCCCACTCTGGTTTCAATCTGAGGCTTATCTTAGCCCTTGTCTCTGAGAGCTCCATGGACTCTATGTCGCCATAAAGTGTCTTGCTGCTTTCACAAATGCAACTTAGTAGCTGCGTGTTGGCCACTGTTCGCCGTTTAGCACTAAGCGTTCCTTTCAAAATGTTTTGTAGATAAATATCCAGCGGACGATATTACAAATTAATATTCTACAGAGGATATCTTCCTAACAACTTAACAAGTACTGCATTGGTTGTAAAACACTTGGGGGCATCCTAAGGTTATGAAAGGCACAATAAAGATGCAAGCGGCTGAACCAGCCTGTTTATAACAACCATCATTTTAATAATCATTACTTTATTATTTGCGATATGCTTTGGGAGTTGTGATAAGCTACTATATAGTCCACATTCGCCCTTCTGACGTCACTTAGCTCTGTTGCACGATTATATGTCTTTATCCCTGGATATTTGCTTCCCCCTCAAAATGATAATTACCTTCCCCTCCAACTTTCAAAAGAACAAGGTAAATAATAAACATATCGGAATAAATGAAGCAGCGATAAGGGATGCTAGCGATGATTCAGGGCAGGAAGAATGGGGAGGAGGTGGAGGACGAGGAATCATACCTGCTCCCGATCATGAACTGGTCACTCACATCTTTCAAATGGTGTGTGTTGCCGTGTGTGTATGTGAGCACACCTACGTGTATATGAGCAAGTGTGTTTGTGCATGCTGAGCGCATGTGTGTGCATGTACATGTGCATGAGGTCTGTATGTACACTGTGCACTCATTGCTGTGCATGTGTTATGTGTTTGTAATATGTATGCACATGTGTGGGTGTTTTCTGTGTTTGTATTGTGTATGTTGTTTGCATGTGTTGTGTGTGTGCACTGTGTGTTGTCTGTCCATGTGTTGTGGGCATGTGGTATGTATCTGTTGTACCTGTATGCACATGCCGTGTGCATTTATTGTGTGTGTGTGTATTTTGTGTGTTGTGTGAGCATTTGTTATGTCTGTTTTGTGTGTGTTTTATGTGTGTATGTGGTTGTGTTGTGTACATGTAATGTGTAGATGTGTACATATTTGTCAGGAAATAGAAACAAATTATTATAAGAACGGGGTGTTCTGCTGCACTGCAGGTTCAGTTCCAAGTAACAATGTATCAGCCCACCAGACACACAGAGATATGCAAGAAATACACTCGATGAAGCTCCAACATTTTGGGCATAAAGTCTGATTATTTGGGGCTTATGAGGATCATAGTGATTGTGCATGTCTTGTGTACATCCGTGTGTGTCTGTGTTTCATGCATGTCATGTGTGTGCTGTGTGTATGTCATGTGCGAGTGTGTTATGTGTGAGTTTTGTGTGCGTGTTCTGTGGGCATACGTGCACATGTCATGTGTATTGCGTAGTATATGTGTGCGTCTTGTGTGCGCGTGTGTTTTGTGATCATGTGTTGTGTATTTTTTTGTCTTTGTGTTGTATGTGTGTTATATGTTGTGGGCATATAAATGCATGCCATGTGTGTATTGTGCATACGTGTGTTGTATGTGCGTGTGTATTGTTTTTATGCTGTATGTCTGTTAAGTATGCATGTTTTTGTGTGTTTTATGTGTTGAGTGTGTGCGCGTTAGCTGCATATGCGTGAGCGCCAAGTGTGTGCATTGTGCATTTGTGTGTTGTATGAGTGTATTTGTGTTGTACATGTGAATGTGACACGCGCATATATGTTGGACGAGGGCCGAGTCGGGATTCACTGCAACGCCTCCCATTGTGGAATAGCTGCCCTCACCCAGAGGCCAGGTGGGCCTTAAAGAGAGCGCGGGCGGAGCGGGGCGGGGGGGGGGGGGGGGGGGAGGGGGGGGGGGGGGAACAAGAAGTTAATTTTTTAAGGTTCCTGGCAGGGGGCGTGATTCAGCGAATGCGATGATATGAATTGGAGATTGATGAGTCGGCAAGATTAATTTTTCACAGTGAGGTTAATAATGTGCCCCCCCCCCCCCCCACTCCTGAAACACCAATCGAAAATTGCTTTGGAAACTTGTGCAATAAACACTTGAGACCTGGTTGACAGGCTGCAATTAAATGTCATTAAAACCGACTGGTATTTACCATAGCATTCAGCAGCCTTGTGTTAAAAATAGAAGCTGTGGAACACAGTGTTCTTTTGATAAGTGCAGGTTACACAATGGGATTTGCAGACAAAATAATGCCGGCTCGCCAAGCCCTTCCTTGAACGGCGAACGTTGCACAGAGGCCCTCGCTGGTGAATGAGGGCCGCTCTGATTTTGCACCGACCCTTTGCTCAACCCCTGCTTCGCTTTCAGTTCAAAGCCTCGATTTTATGAGCTCTCCACGTTGTTAGAAACCTAGAAAAAAAATAAACTGCTTCTCCCAGTTTGACATCAGAAAGGTGACGCCGCTATTTTCCCAGATGCACTCTCGGGTATTTTCTCTATTTAATATTTGGTTTCAGCTCGCCAACAGCTATTTTCTTTTTCAATTTCAAGGGCTTGTTCTCACTTTCTTGTTTAAATGATGTGTTATCTCGTGCCACACTCAAATGAACTCCAGATAGATAAGGGCTACATTCTGCAGGTCACTCCTAGTTTTGCAATAACGAGGCCTGAATGTCGTTGCGACATATTTTCGGGCGAGGACGTATCAAAGATTTCTTTTGATGCCTTACTTTACAACCTCCTGGACCCCGTGTCGAGTTCCAACAATTTCAAATTGTCAGCGACTCTCCCGTTTTTGTCGATCAACCCCTGCCGGTGACCAACTCTGCTATTGCCAAGTATTTTCTTCACTTATCCCGTTACTGCTGTTGCTAACTTTTGGTGGGCTCTTAATTTGGCTCTATTTAATCAGGTTTGCTCAAGAGTCGCCAGGTATCTTTCGACACCGCCACAAGGTTCAGAACCGAATACTGATCAATGACTCGATACACCAGTTAGTAAGTTCAAAAGCAATGCTCATTTATTTACACACAGTCAAATCTACTCATGCATAAACTCTACAAACTAAACTACCACTATTACTAAAGCCTATACTTAGCTTCGGGCGCCCACTCAGTCTGAGGAACAATGCCCGTTGCTCGGTTCTGAGGCTGCTGGGTTGAGCTGTTTACAGGATAGCAACTAGGAGCGTCTATCTCGTAGCGTGTGTTGATTTGGAACTTACTTGGTCTGCTGTAGCTGCTAGGCTGGTCTCTCTCTTCACTGAGAGCCAAAGCCAGAGGAGGGCGTTCTCCCTTGGGGGATACCTTTTATACCCAAAAGGACTTTGTGCTCTTTTGGGCGGGCCTTGAACTTGGCCTCAACTAATTGGGTCTTTCCCAATCATCGGTATCGATTTTCCTCCAATAGAGGGGTGGTCCCCTGATCGCTGGGCGTGTCCTGGTGACTGTCAGTCTGCTTTGCCTTAGCTTCTTCTGATGCCGGGGAGTCTGTCCTAACATTGTGTATCTAAATGTTTCCCTTTTGTCCCCGGAGATGGCTCATTAGTATGTAAATCGTTTGGTAGTTTCTGCCCTGTCTGAGCGTTTAAGGTTCTAATCAACAGACAGAGCTGTCATAATATACACAGTATATCATGGTGCAGACACACACACACACTGATGGACATGCAGTGGGACCAATCAGCATACACAACACCACAGCCAATCACCAGTGAGAGCACATGCACTATAAAGACAGGGGACAGGAGAGTTCCCGCTCATTCTAGTAGCAGCCAGCTCGGAGCACAGAGCTCACAGCCTGCAACACAGATATTCACCATGTGCTGAGTGCATCAACTGGTTAAGACTAGGCAAGGGTCAACAGGAGAGAGAGAGTGAACTCTTTGAACGAGGTTTAGCAGCTTGTGCGCCAAGCAGGGAGTCCTTTGAGGAGCCCACGATCTCAAAAGGAAGGATGGCTTTTCGTGACTTGTGCGTCACTTCGAGTTGGCATGAGCCGGTAGCAGGAATGATGTTGCCATTGTAGTCCAATAGCTGGAAGGCCGTTGGAAGAATGGTTGGTATGACACGAAGGCTTTGGAAAGCAGACCACGCCATGAGATTGGCGGGGGCACCAGTGTCCAGGCGGAATCGTATTTGGGACCGGTTGACCGTCAGGGTGGCACACTACTCATCGTCTGTATCGATGCTGTATACCGACAGCGGCTGGTGTCTTTGCTTCGGGGACAGCCTGTTTTTCGTTACGACACCGACTCGAAAAGGCGCCTTCGGGTCCTCGGTGTCACTGCTGTGTGGGAGGTCGGAATCGTACTCGGTGACCGTGGGTTGAATTGCCCGAACGTTCCTGCGAGGCTGGCTGAAGCGGTATGAGTTGGCAGGCTGAGCTGCTTGACAGCAGGCAGCATAGTGGCCAAGTCTTCCACATCGTAGGCATTGTCGAGATTTTGCGGGGCATTGCCGCTTTAAATGGGCGGAGCTACAGTTGCCGCACGTCGTGACGTCAGCACGTTCGCTGCGCCACCTCGCATGCGCGGTGCGGTCATGCGTGGTGTGCGCCTGTGCATTACGTTCCTCCACGTCGCCGTCCCCTCGTTTGGTGCGTACAAGCACGGGAGTACGCGAAAAGCGCGCGAAATGGCCGCCAGGCTGAGGCCCTGGAGGTGCTCAATCACTTGGACCCGTTCCGCCCCATGGGGACCTTACCGCGCTGTTTCAGCCACTTGTATATGGTAGTACCGACTGGTGGCAGTTTCATGTAAGACACAGGTCTCGATGGCGGTCGCTAGGGTGAGCTGCTTTACTTTGAGGAGCTGCTGACGTAGGGGGTCCGACTGAACACCGAAAACGATCTGGTCGTGTATCATGGAGTCGGAGGTGGCCCGTAGCTGCCCGTAGATTGTGCAAGGATGCGGAGGTGCGTTAGAAAGGATTGGAAAGGTTCGTCCTTACCCTGCAAACGCTGCTGGAACACGTAGCGTTCAAAACTTTCATTCACCTCTACGCTGTAGTGAGTGTCAAATTTGAGGA
This sequence comes from Scyliorhinus torazame, assembly GCF_047496885.1. NCBI lineage: Eukaryota > Metazoa > Chordata > Chondrichthyes > Carcharhiniformes > Scyliorhinidae > Scyliorhinus > Scyliorhinus torazame. Next base: position 22,137,682 of record NC_092733.1, on the reverse strand, counting down.
GAACTGTCTTGAACTTCGTCTTGTCTTCGTCATCTGCAAAGGTGAGAGAGTTGAAAATCTGGATGGCATGGTCCTCGGCCGTGGAGAGGAGAAGAGCAATCGTTCTGGTGTCCGCGGCGCCCTCCCTGTCCGTGGCTTCGAGGAAGAGCTGGAAGCGCTGTTTGAAAATCTTCCAGTTGGCCCCGAGGTTGCCGGCGATGCGGAGCGGCGGTGGTGGGCAGATGTTGTCCAAGTTGCAAGATGACAGAATGCTGGCGGGAGGCAGATAACTTGCAGGTAGGTCTAAGAAGTGCTAGTATGCAACCACTCCTGGTATCATGATGTGTTGGGTGTTCTGGATCACATACAGGTCACCAACACTTGAAGTAGTGCAACACTATTTTATTAAAAGGTTCTATTTAAACATACTTCAGCTGTGGGTAAATACGATACTAGCTTTAACTAAAGACCTTTGCCTTGTCCTAACCAGTTGATGCACTCAGCACATGGTGAATGTCTGTGTTGCAGGCTGTGAGCTCTGTGCTCCTAGCTAGCTGCTACTCAAATGAGCGGGAACTCTGATGCCCCCTGTCTTTATAGTGCGTGTGCTCTCACTGGTGATTGGCTGCGGTGTTGTGAATGTTGATTGGTCCCACTGTGAGTCCATCAGTGTGTGTCTGCACCATGATATACTGGTGTATATTATGACACAAATGTGCCGCCAGGTCTGTGGCGCGAGAGTGCACAGCAACAGGCCTCGCCAACCCTCTCTGTAACCTCTTCAAAAAAACTCCTGTAAGTTACTTAAGCACAACTTTCTCTTCACAAATCCATCCTGCACAGCTGCCTGACGGCGCTGAGGACCCGGGTTCGAATCCCGGCCCTGGGTCACTGTCCGTGTGGAGTTTGCACATTCACCCCGTGTCTGCGTGGGTTTCGCCCCCACAACCCAAAGATGTGCAGGGTAGGTGGGTTGAACACGCTAAATTGCCCCTTAATTGGAAAGAAATTAAAAAACAACTAATCCATGCTGGCTTTAACCCACGATTGCCCACGTTACTATTAAATTTGTCCCAAATTATTGTTTCTAGAGGCTTCTCCACCATTGAAGTTAAACAGAACAAAGAACAAAGAAATGTACAGCACAGGAACAGGCCCTTCGACCCTCCAAGCCTGGCCGACCATGCTGCCCGACTAAACTACAATCTTCTACACTTCCTGGGTCCATATCCCTCTATTCCCATCCTATTCATGTATTTGTCAAGATGCCCCTTAAATGTCACTATCGTCCCTGCTTCCACCACCTCCTCCGGCAGCGAGTTCCAGGCACCCACTACCCTCTATGCAAAAAACTTGCCTCGTACATCTACTCTGAACATTGCCCCTCTCACCTTAAACCTATGCCCCCTAGTAATTGACCCCTCCACCCTGGGAAAAAGTCTCTGACCATCCACTCTGTCTATGCCCCTCATAATTTTGTAGACCTCTATCAGGTCGCCCCTCAACCTCCGTCGTTCCAGTGAGAACAAACAAAGTTTATTCAACCTCTCCTCATAGCTAATGCCCTCCATACCAGGCAACATCCTGGTAAATCTCTTCTGCACCCTCTCTAAAGCCTCCACATCCTTCTGGTAGTGTGCTGGTCAGAATTGAACACTATACTCCAAGTGTGGCCTAACTAAGGTTATATGCAGCTGCAACATGACTTGCCAATTTTTGTACTCAATGCCCCGGCCAATGAGGCTGCAGGCCGTATGCCTTCTTGACTACCTTCTCCACCTGTGTTGCCCCTTTCAGTGACCCGTGGACCTGTACACCTAGATCTCTCTGACTGTCAATATTCTTGAGGGTTCTACCATTCACTGTATATTTCCTACCTGTATTAGACCTTCCAAAATGCATTACCTCACATTTGTCCAGATTAAACTCCATCTGCCATCTCCCTGCCCAAGTCTCCTGTTGTAGTCAATATTTTCCTGCTTCTGTCGTAGAAAGATTCAACAACGCTCGTTGAGACAAAATAACAAGGCTTTATTTACGAAGAGACTGCATGCAGTAATGGCTGAAACTTGAGGTCAGAGAGCAGTTAGGAAACTGCTGATTCCTTCTCAAGTCCGCGGCTTTACAGAAAACCAGTTCAGTATTTATACATTATCATTATCAAGATTGCGTGACTACAGCTTAGTCAGAAATTCGATCGGAAGTAGAAACGGAAGCAATGCCTGCTGAGCTTATTGGGCTCTTTGTCGCATCACTCATCCCATTATCTTGTCCTTGGAGGGAACATTGCGAGGTCGGAGGAGACTTATTTCTTCCTGACCTTATCTTGTCTTATTCCTACGGCCCTGGGTTATGACGAGTTAGTCTCATCAGGAGTTGCCGAGGTCCGGTATTTTGGAATGGTTTGACCTTCTCTGATCTTATCCATACTTCAAGTTATGCAGAGTCGGCCTTATTAGTCTTACAGGGGTCTGGAAATGGTTAGGGCAGCATTTCTTACATTCTATCAAATATTTTGACCAGTCTTCCCATTGACCAGTTTTCCCATCATGCCATTACTTTATTCGTACCATATCACACTCCAAATGATCTAAATCCTGCTGTATCCTCTGACAGTCCTCATCGCTATCCGCAATTCCACCAATCTGTGTGTCGTCCGCAAACTTACTAATCAGACCAGTTACATTTTCCTCCAAATCATTTATATATACTACGAACAGCAAAGGTCCCAGCACTGATCCCTGCGGAACACCACTAGTCACAGCCCTCCAATCAGAAAAGCATCCTTTCATTGCTACTCTCTGCCTTCTATGACCTATGTAGTTCTGTATCCATCTTGCCAGATCACCTCTGATCCCGTGTGACTTCATCTTTTGTACCAGTCTGCCGTGAGGGACCTTGTCAAAGGCCTTACTGAAGTCCATATAGACAACATCCACTGCCCTACCTGCATCAACCATCTTTGTGACCTCCTCGAAAAACTCTATCAAGTTAGTGAGACATGACTTCATAATGCTGAAGTGCAAAGGGACTTGGGAGTCCTAATCCAGGATTCTCTAAAGGTAAACTTGCAGGTTGAGTCCGTAATTAAGAAAGCAAATGCAATGTTGTCATTCATCTCAAGAGGCTTGGAATATAAAAGTAGGGATGTACTTCTGAAGCTTTATAAAGCATTAGTTAGGCCCCATTTAGAATACTGTGAGCAATTTTGGGCCCCACACCTCAGGAAGGACATACTGGCACTGGAGCGGGTCCAGCGGAGATTCACACGGATGATCCCAGGAATGGTAGGCCTAACATACGATGAACGTCTGAGGATCCTGGGATTATATTCATTGGAGTTTAGGAGGTTGAGGGGAGATCTAATAGAAACTTACAAGATAATGAATGGCTTAGATAGGGTGGATGTAGGGAAGTTGTTTCCATTAGCAGGGGAGACTAGGACCCGGGGGCACAGCCTTAGAATAAAAGGGAGTCACTTTAGAACAGAGATGAGGAGAAATTTCTTCAGCCAGAGAGTGGTGGGTCTGTGGAATTCATTGCCACAGAGGGCGGTGGAGGCCTGGACGTTGAGTGACTTTAAGACAGAAGTTGAAAAATTCTTGATTTCTCGAGGAATTAAGGGCTATGGAGAGAGAGCGGGTAAATGGAGTTGAAATCAGCCATGATTGAATGGTGGAGTGGACTCGATGGGCCGAATGGCCTTACTTCCACTCCTATGTCTTATGGACCCCCCCTTCACAAAACCATGCTGCCTGTCGCTAATACGTCCACTTGCTTCCAAATGGGAGTAGATCCTGTCTCGAAGAGTTCTCTCCAGTAATTTCCCTACCACTGACGTAAGGCTCACCGGCCTGTAGTTCCCTGGATTATCCTTGCTACCCTTCTTAAACAGAGGAACAACATTGGCTATTCTCCAGTCCTCCGGGACATCACCTGAAGACAGTGAGGATCCAAAGGTTTTTGTCAAGGCCTCAGCAATTTCCTCTCTAGCCTCCTTCAGTATTCTGGGATAGATCCCATCAGGTCCTGGGGACTTATCCACCTTAATATTTTTCAAGACACCCAACACCTCGTCTTTTTGGATCTCAATGTGACCCAGGCTATCTACATACCCTTCTCCAGACTCAACAACCACCAATTCCTTGTCTTTGGTGAATATTGATGCAAAGTATTCATTTAGTACCTCGCCCATTTCCTCTGGCTCCACACATAGATTCCCTCCCATGTCTTTCAGTGGGCCAACCCTTTCCCTGGCTACCCTCTTGCTTTTTATGTACGTGTAAAAGCCTTGGGATTTTCCTTAACCCTATTTGCCAATTACTTTTCGTGACCCCTTCTAGCCCTCCTGACTACTTGCTTAAGTACCTTCCTACTTTCCTTATATTCCACACAGGCTTCGTCTGCTCCCAGCCTTTTAGCCCTGACAAATGCCTCGTTTTTATTTTTGACGAGGTCTACAATATCTTTCATTATCCAAGGTTCCCGAAATTTGCCATATTTATCCTTCTTCCGCACAGGAATATGCCGGTCCTGAATTCCTTTCAACTGACATATGAAAGCCTCCCACATGTCAGATGTTGATTTACCCTCAAACATCCGCCCCCAATGTAGGGGCAAAATTCTCCCGAAACGGCGCGATGTCCGCCGACTGGCGCCCAAAACGGCGCCAATCAGACGGGCATCGCGCCGCCCCAAAGGTGCGGAATGCTCCGCATCTTTGGGGGCCGAGCCCCAACATTGAGGGGCTAGGCCGACGGCGGAGGAATTTCCGCCCTGCCAGCTGGCGGAAACAGCCTTTGTTGCCCCGCCAGCTGGCGTGGAAATGACATCTCGGGGCGGCGCATGCGCGGGAGCGTCAGCGGCCGCTGAAAGTTTCCCACGCATGCGCAGTGGAGGGAGTCCCTTCCGCCTCTGCCATGGTGGAGACCGTGGCGGAGGCGGAAGGGAAAGAGTGCCCCCACGGCACAGGCCCCCCCGCGGATCGGTGGGCCCCAATCGCGGGCCAGGCCACTGTGGGGGCACCCCCCGGGGTCAGATTGCCCCGCGCCCCCCCCAGGACCCCGGAGCCCGCCCACGACGCCTTGTTCCGCCGTTCAAAAGGTGGTTTAATCCACGCCGGCGGGACAGGCAATTTATCGGCGGGACTTCGGCCCATCCGGGCTGGAGAATCCAGCGGGGGGGCCCGCCAACCGGCGCGGCCCGATTCCCGCCCCTGCCGAATATCCGGTACTGGAGACTTCGGCAACCGGCGGGGGCGGGATTCACGGCAGCCCCCGGCGATTCTCCGACCCGGCGGGGGGTCGGAGAATGTCGCCCTAGGTTCTTCAGTTCCCGCCTAATATTGTTATAATTAACCTCCCCCAGTTTAGCATATTCACCCTAGGACCACTCTTATCCTTGTCCACCAGCACTTTAAAACTTATTGAATTGTGGTCACTGTTCCCGAAATGCTCCCCTACTGAAACGTCTACCACCTGGCCAGGCTCATTCCCCAATATCAGGTCCAGTACAGCCCCTTCTCTAGTTGGACCATCTACATATTGTTTTAAGAAGCCCTCCTGGATGTTCCTTACAAACTCTGCCCCGTCTAAGCCCCTGGCACTAAGTGAGTCCCAGTCAATATTGGGGAAGTTAAAGTCTTCCATCACAACAACCCTGTTGCTTTTACTCCTTTCCAAAATCTGTCTACCTATCTGCTCCTCTATCCCGCACTGGCTGTTGTAAACCCCCAACATTGTGACTGCACCCTTCTTATTCCTGATCTCTACCCATATAGCCTCGCTGCCTCTGAGGTGTCCTCCCGCAGTACAGCTGTGATATTCTCCCTAACCAGTAGCGCAACTCCTCCACCCCTTTTACATCACCCCCTATCCCGCCTGAAACATCTGAATCCTGGAACGTTTAGCTGCCAATCTTGTCCTTCCCTCAACCAGGTCTCTGTAATGGCAACAACATCATAGTTCCAAGTACTACTCCAAGCTCTAAGTTCATCTGCCTTACCCGTTATACTTCTTGCATTAAAACATATGCACTTCAGGCCACCGGTCCCGCTGTGTTCAGCAACATCTCCCTGTCTGCTCTTCCTCAGAGCCACACTGACCCTATTCCCTAGTTCTCCCTCAATTTTTTCATCTTCCGACCTCTTGTTCCGGTACCCACCCCCCTGCCATACTAGTTTGCTGGTGTTTTCGGGGCCTATCATTACTTATGAAAGTAACCTCCGTATCCGTCTCTTGCCAGATGCCGCCTGAACTGCTGAATAGAAACATAGAACCATAGAGTGGGTACAGCTTTGAAAGAGACTGTTCTGTCCATCGTGTCCGTGCTAGCTCTTTGAAAGATCAAGCCACCTAGGGCTACTCCCATGCCTCCTCCCTGTAGGCCCTACAAATTCTCCATCTTCAGATAATAGTCCAATTCCCCTTTGAAAGCCACAATAGAATCAGCCTCCTCCACAGGGAGCACATTCCGGAACCTAACCCCCTTCGCTCATCAGGAAGATTTTCCTCAGCTGGCCATCTTGCTCCGGCTTTGGAAACTTCTGGCAATTTTTCCTCAGGTACATTTCACCCTACGTGACCCTGCCTGATGTGCGGGGACGTCTTCTGGCAGGGAGTCGCGGCTCCTCCTGAGCGACCACAGGGCTGGGGTTGGAACGTCCTGGGGGGCTCCAGGCCCCTGAAGCTGAGCAGACGATGAACCTACAGTGTCGATGGACGAAAAGCCGGCAGAGGAAGATCAAATATCGGGAGGGGAAACTGATGGCCCAAAGGGGGAGTCGACGGGGTAGTGGTAATGTCAGTGGGGTAGCCACCCACAGGCCCCAGGCTAACGCTCTGGGGACAGGGGTTCAAATCCCACCACGGCAGCTGGTGGAATTCAAATTTAATTAATAAAACCTGGAATCTAAAACTAGCGGTGATTGTTGTAAAAACCCATCTGGTTCGTTAGTGCCTCTTTATGGGCTATAGGTGACTCCAGACCCACAGCAACTGTGATTGACTGTTAACTGCATCTCTGAAATGGCCAATCAAGCCACTCAATTCAAGGGCAATTAGGGATGGGCAATAAATGCTACCTTGCCAGCGACATCCACATCGCATGAAAGAATCACGTAAAAGAACATTATCTTCCATCAAAGGCATTGTGTGACTTGGCTCTTCACCTTCTTAATGAATTACATATTGGGAGAACGCACACAAATGGTGGGTCCTGATTCCTCCTCACATCATGGAAAATCTATTATTTGAGGAAAGGGACATTGTCTCCAGCAAGAAGAGGGATTGTACTTTCCCACAGAATCTCCGTCTACACTGTCCCCATCAAACACTCCCAGGACAGGCACAGCACGGGGTTAGATCCAGAGTAAAGCTCCCACTACACTGTCCCCATCAAACATTCCCAGGACAGGTACAGCACGGGGTTAGATACAGAGTAAAGCTCCATCTACACTGTCCCCATCAAACATTCCCAGGACAGGTACAGGACGGGGTTAGATCCAGAGTAAAGCTCCCTCTACACTGTCCCATCAAACACTCACAGGACAGGTACAGCACGGGGTTAGATACAGAGTAAAGCTCCCTCTACACTGTCCCCATCAAACATTCCCAGGACAGGTACAGCACGGGGTTAGATACAGAGTAAAGCTCCCTCTACACTGTCCCCATCAAACATTCCCAGGACAGGTACAGCATGGGGTTAGATCCAGAGTAAAGCTCCCTCTACACTGTCCCCATCAAACACTCCCAGGACAGGTACAGCACGGGGTTAGATACAGAGTAAAGCTCCCTCTACACTGTCCCCATCAAACATTCCCAGGACAGGTACAGCATGGGGTTAGATCCAGAGTAAAGCTCCCTCTACACTGTCCCCATCAAACACTCCCTGGACAGGTACAGCACGGGGTTAGGTACAGAGTATAGCTACCTCCACACTGTCCCCATCAAACACTCCCAGGACAGGTACAGCACGGGGTTAGATCCAGAGTAAAGCTCCCTCTACACTGTCCCCATCAAACATTCCCAGGACAGGTACAGCACGGGGTTAGATACAGAGTAAAGCTCCCTCTACACTGTCCACATCAAACACTCACAGGACAGGTACAGCACGGGGTTAGATCCAGAGTAAAGCTCCATCTACACTGTCCCCATCAAACACTCCCAGGACAGGCACAGCACAGGGTTAGATACAGAGTAAAGCTCCCTCTACACTGTCCCCATCAAACACTCCCAGGACAGGCACAGCACGGGGTGAGATACAGAGTAAAGCTCCCTCTACTGTCCCCATCAAACATTCCCAGGACAGGTACAGCACGGGGTTAGATACAGAGTAAAGCTCCCTCTACACTGTCCCCATCAAACACTCCTAGAGCAGGTATAGCACGGGGTTAGATACAGAGTAAAGATCCCTCTACACTGTCCCCATCAAACACTCCCAGGACAGGTACAGCATGGCGTGAGATACAGAGTAAAGCTCCCTCTATACTGTCCCCATCAAACACTCCCAGTGCAGGTACAGCACGGGGTTAGATACTGAGTAAAGCTCCCTCTACACTGTTCCCATCAAACACTCCCAGAGCAGGTACAGCACAGGATTAGATACAGAGTAAAGCTCCCTCTACACTGTCTCCATCAAACACTCCCAGGACAGGTCCAGCACGTGGTTAGATACAGAGTGAAACTTCCTCTGCACTGTCCCCATCAAACACTCCCAGAACAGGTACAGCACGGGGTTAGATACAGAGTAAAGCTCCCTCTACACTGTCCCCATCAAACACTCCCAGAGCAGGTACAGCACGGGGTTAGATACAGAGTAAAGCTCCCTCTACACTGTCCCCATCAAACACTCCCAGGACAGGTACAGCACGGGGTGAGATACAGAGTAAAGCTCCCTCTACACTGTCCCCATCAAACACTCCCAGGACAGGTACAGCACGGGGTTAGATACAGAGTAAAGCTCCCTCTACACTGTCCCCATCAAACACTCCCAGGGCAGGTACAGCACGGGGTTAGATACAGAGTAAAGCTCCCTCTACACTGTCCCCATCAAACACTCCCAGGATAGGTACAGCACGGGGTTAGATACAGAGTAAAGCTCCCTCTTCACTGTCCCCATCAAACACTCCCAGGACAGGTACAGCACGGGGTTAGATACAGAGTAAAGCTCCCTCTACACTGTCCCCATCAAACACTCCCAGGACAGGTACAGCACGGGGTGAGATGCAGAGTAAAGCTCCCTGCACACTGTCCCCATTAAACGCTCCCAGGACAGGTACAGCACGGGGTTAGATACAGAGTAAAGCTCCCTCTACACTGTCCCCATCAAACACTCCCAGGACAGGTACAGCACGGGGTGAGATGCAGAGTAAAGCTCCCTGCACACTGTCCCCATTAAACGCTCCCAGGATAGGTACAGCATGGGGTTATATGCAGAGTAAAGCTCCTGCTACACTGTCCCCATCATCATGCATCACATCAATAGCCAAAGATGACCCCTTGCTGTCCACTGCAGTCTGCAATGACCATTTGCCAGATCACCCAGTATTTACACAAACTCTCGGGGGTCTGGCCCAATAGGGTGGAGTCAGAGATAAGAGAAAGTGGGTGACGATGTCCAGTTACTGCACGGAGTTTCTAAAACCATCCCACAACATAACACACGTAAAAACCCTGCTCCAGGTCTTGTATTGAACATAAAGAGGCTCCGACTATGAAATAGTCTGTGGCAAACAAAACTTGTTCCAGGGAGAGGGAAGGGTTTGCACTATTTTTGATGGTAGCGCAATGGCGTGAGAGTATTTATTCCAACAGGATTTAAATCACTGGGTAACGTCTTTGAAAGTAAAGCGAGGCTCACTTTAAATGAGTTTATACTTCCGAAAATCAGCGAAAAACTGCTGAGCAGCAAATCCTTCCGGGTTTTTCACTGTGTCGATGGAATCCAAGTTTTTATTTGGAGCAACAATTTATCAGGAGTGTCCTGGACTTGTTCATTTTCAGGCCCAAAGGTTCGTATTCTCATGCCTGTCTGTAGGCCCAACTCCCTACATCGTCACGCAGTGGCATTTGCCAGAAAACAATGGCAATTTGGCAGAGGATGTGAGTGGGAATACAGTTGCTGTTGTGCAATTTGTTTTGCACTCTGAGGGGAGTGCTATCTGCTTAAGATATTTCTTCACCTGGGGCCTTATTAAAGTGGATGATACAGCTGAACTCAGAGTGATCCCACAAGTTGAAGTCATTAACATGAGTCTGGGCACCCGGTTTTCCTCCCACGTGTATATATTTTTAACCATACAACACGTACAGGATACAGAGGAGACCGGCCAGAATATGCTTTAAACAAAAATATTTTTATTGGTCTTTCAATTAACAGTTACAGAATAATAAAAAAGGAGAGCAGGAAAAGAGCTTGGTTTCATACGTAGAGTGTCATACACTGGCAAGGAAGAAATCTGTACGTAGGTCTGAACACCAGCCTCAGGCCCTTCGCTATCACGATATCTGTGACTGGGGGGTCTAACGCTGGACAATGTTTACACTTTTATAACAATGTTTGATTTCCAGGACAGCGTGTTGGGTTCGGCTGGGGACCCTGTCGCTCAGCGGTAGGGGTTGAGGGATGGAGGGGCTGAGGGGTTGTCTCCAGTTTCTGCCGTCTGTGACCTGGTGTAGTTGGGGTTCCCCCCCCCCCCCCCCCCCCACCCCCACCCCCTCGCTCGTCCATCGCCTTCATTCCCTTGGTATTTAGGCCTTCGTGGGGATGGGTCTGCTTGTTACCCAGGTTTCCCCTCGTAGAGGGGAGGCCTGTGCTCCCTCCAGTGCGCGGCCACCCTCTCTCTCTCACCCCCAGCTAGCTCTCCGGAATGTGTTTAAAGTACGTTTGAGGGATTGGAATGTGTGGAGCAGTGAGAGCGAGGGTGTTCTCAATTGGAAAGGGGCGGCCAAAGAAAAGGTGGATGGAGGAAGAGAAAGAATTAAAAACCGAGGTGAAAAGTCCGATTGGGAACGAGGAATGTGTTCAGGCTGCTCCAGAGATTAGCAACAGAATAAAGGGGGGGGGGGGGAAAACGTCAGGAACAGGGAGATACTGGTCCCAACTGGTCCTGCACACCTCAAAATGGGACACGGGCTAAAGCAGGGGAATGGGAATACCGGTCCGAACTGTTTTTGCCGGTTCAGCTTTTCTCACCTGCCGGGATCACCAGGAATAGCAAGAGGCCATTGCAGTTGTGATGAACAGCTATTGTATTACTGTACCCTTATCATCATGTAAGGTGATGTCCCCTTTAAGACCGGGCTTGGAACCCTGGGGGACTCCGCCTCCGGCTCCGCCCACCTGGGAGTCGTATATAAGGGGCCGCCTTGCAGGCGGCACCCAGTAAGCACCCGTCTCGGCACCAGGCTAGTTCTTAGCTTATTAAAGCTTTCTTTACCGTTTTACTCTCTAGCGTCGTTACTGAGGGCCCTTCACCCTGGTTAGGTACACGGGGAACAGAGGGGAAGGCACCCTGATGCTGACACTGCCATTCAATCCGGTCACGGCTGACGTGCACCTCAGCTCCAGACCACCCGGCCTTGGCTGTGTATCTGCGGATACCCTTACAACAACAAGTTGCATTTATGTAGCACCCCCCGCGAGGTAACAAAGGCCTCTCAGGCGGGTCGTCGAACAGGAATTTCGCACCAAGTCACATGGGGGGGCAGAGGGGCCAAAACCCTGGTCGAAGTGGGTAAGCTAAGCTTTTGTAGTGTTATGGGCCAGGCGTTTTCAGAACCCCAAAATGTATCCTGGAGTTCAACCATCCTCCCCTTTAATGGATTGTTGCTTTTGAAGTACACGGCTTATTCCCCAGGTGTTATATTACAATTATGGACACGTGGTTTTTCAAACAAAACAATGTTTATTCCATGAACTCAAATTAACCTATTAAATAAACATTGGATCTCTTAACACCCCTTACTCCAAAGATAACCCCGAAAATAATACAACACTAAATAATCCCTCAAAATGTTCCTTCAAACATCCAAAAGGCTTCAAACCTTCAAAACAGTAACACACCAGGTCACAGAATATATATATTTTCTGTTGGATGGCAGAGATATATCAGCTTGGTTGACTTCAGCTCCAGCACCTTGCTTTTCTTCCTGCAGCTCTCTGGAAACACACAGACACCCACAAGCTGCTTTTTCCAACTGGCTTTCTCCCTTCAAGCAGCTCACAGCAAACCACAACTTCTCAAGCTGCTGTCTCCAAACTGGCTTTCTCCTTTTAAGCTGCTCTCAGCAAAACCAGCCAGGCACTTTTAAGCTGCTCTCAGCAAAACTGAAACCAAAGGCAGAAGTGAGCTCAGCTTCCCCACCTGTGACATCACTTCAGTAATATGATCAACTCCATTCCTTAAAGGTACATTGCTTAAACATCCATTTCTTAAAGGTACTCTGACATGACAGTAGAGCGTGTGTGTGGGGGGGAGGGGTGGGGGGACATTAATCCCCTCCACCCCCCCCCCCCCCCACACCCCACACCCCACCAAAACACTTCTTCATCAAAACCTATGCAAAAACAGAACATGACGAAGAGACAGCGGCGTACAGCTGTGAGCTGCTGAGATTTGAGTGGGGGGGGTGGGGGGGGGGGGGCTGGTTTGAGCAAAGTGTCGGCCCCACTGAGCAGGCAAATCAGATCAGCTGGCAAATCAGGGGCCTTGAATCCAGCACTTACATAAGTCACTACGCCCGCCCCCCCCCCACTACCCCATTGTATAACACAGCCCAGCTCCCTTGATGATCACTTATATAACCCCACAGAGAGAGAGAGGGGAACAAAATAGAGATTCTCTTGATCCTGTTACATTAAATTCAAGTCATGCTTATAGTCAACATGTTACATAAAGGGGCCTTAGTCACTGTAAACTGGCAGGTTATATAACATCCCGATTTAACATCAGGGTTACGTCTGAGTGAGTCAGCTGCTCTGGAGAGCTAAGAATTAAAGGAACATTCCTCGAGGGGGCTGAGGGGCAGTGGCGGGGGGTCAGCATCGTCATACCCTCCAGCGTGGTTGGAATCTAGCTGAGTGATTGAATCAGGGCAGTGCCCGGCTGAACGATGCACAGCACACTTAAACCGATCATCAAAGGGTTGGATTACTTAAACAAAACCTCGTAGTTACTCAGTCTGTGAAACTGGTAATAATGGTGTGGTGCGCACTGTTTGAATTCCTCTTTCACCTTTGGACTTCCTCGCTGGTTTATTTTATTACGGGGAGGGAGGGGCAGGATTTTAGCCGTCGGGCCTAAACATGCCCTGACATTACCAGTCATTAAAAACCTCCGTAGGTTGTCAGTTGGGGCCCGCCGAGTAATATTCCTGCTCCTGTGGTCAGACAGAACAAAGGACAAAGAAAAGCGCAGCACAGGAACAGGCCCTTCGGCCCTCCAAGCCTGCGCCGACCATGCTGCCCGTCTAACCTAAAACCTTCTACCACCGAGGGTCTTGGGCTCCAGTCCCCTCCGCAGAGACTTGGTCACATGATCCTGGCTGACACTCCCACTGCGTTGGCATGGGGAGGGGCTGCATGACAGCGAGGGGCCATCTTTCAAACCAAGTCTACGCTCATCTTTTATTCCGCCGCTGGTTAGGCCAGCATTCCTATTGCCTATCCCTCATCGATCGAGAGAGCCGCCTCCTAGGCGGTCCATGTGGTGTAGGTGCACCCACAGTGCTGCTAGGGAGGGAGTTCCAGGATTTTGACTCAGCGACTGTGAAGGAGCGGCCGATGTATTTCCAAGTCAAAGACTGCAGATGCTGAAAATCTGAAATAAAAACAAAAATAAAATGCTCAGCGGGACAGGCAGCCTCTGCGGAGAGAGACCACAGTTGGCGTTTCAGGTCAAGTTGACTTTTCAGCAGAACAGTTCTGATGAAAGAAGGTCCTCTTGACCTGACCTTTCCCTTCACAGAGGCAACCTGACCTGCTGAGCAGCTCCACCTATGTTTTGTTTTGATCGAAGTTTTCCTGGTGTGCTGGCCAATGTTCAGCCCTCAGCCGACACGTCAATAAAAAGGTTATCGGGGGCTGGATTCTCCGATCACAGTCGCGTGTCCCTCGCCCTTGCGCCCTTCGCTGGTGGCGGGATTTGCCGTTGAAGCTGCCCCAAGCCGGCGGGAGACCCACGGACGGGGGTGCGTTGAGGGCGGGAAAAGGGAACCCCAACGGCCGGAGAATCTCGGCCCTGATCGTTGCTGGTTGCGGGAGCTTGCTGTGCACAGATTGGCTGCTGCATCGTCTACACTACATCAGGTGAAGTATTTCATTGGCTGGCCATCGAGATTTGCTACAAAAATACAAGTCTTGTTTTCTATCGCGTTGCCCTTTCAACTCAGGCCTGTGGGAGTTGGCACCATGACTTCCAGATTTATAGGCCAGATCCTTCCACTCTGGAGGTGGTTGACTACGTGCGATTGTCCACTGTTCCCCCCCCCCCACACACACCCCACCGTTACCTCATGGGGGTCATAGATCTGCCGCCATATTGAAAGAGCATCCAGGCAGCCCGCATTATCGATAGAAATCCATAAAATACCTACAGTGTAGAAGAAGGCCATTCGGCCCATCAGGTCTGCACCGATCCTCCGAAAGAGCCCCCTACGTAGGCCCACTCCTCCACCCTATCCCTTTAATCCCGTAACCCCACCTAACCTGCGCATCTTTGGACACTAAGGGGCAATTTATCGTGGCCAATCCGCCTAACCTGCACATCTTTGAACCTTGGGAGGAAACCGGAGCACCCGGAGGAAACCCACGCAGACACTGGGGGAATGTGCAGACTCCGCACAGACAGTCACCCGAGGTGGGAATTGAACCCGTGTCACTGACATTGGGAGGCATTCCACCTTTTCCCAGCCCCTGCTCCACTCTTCCTTGGCCATCCTTCACACAACTGACCTTGCCAAGCATAGGGTGGCATTTACAGACGCTCCCCAGAGGACAATGCAGCGGAGACGCATCGTCAATCGTGGAAGATGCCAACCTCACCACGTGCATGCCATCTATGGGGAGGTGGTGGCATAATAGTATTGTCACTGGGCTAGTAATCCAGAGACCCAGGGTAACACTCTGGGGGCCCGGGTTCCAGTCCCACCATATCGGAAATTTGAATTCAATAAAAATCTTGAATGAGGAGTCTGATGACGACCATAAAACCATTGTCGGTTGTTGTAAAAACCCAACTGGTTCACTAATTACCTTTCGGGAAGGAAATCTGCCGTACTTACCCGGTCTGGCCTACATGTGACTCCAGACCCACAGTAATGTGGTTGACTATTAAAAATGCCCTCTGAAATGACCCAGCGAGGCACTCAGTTCAAGGGCAATTAGGGATGGGCAATAAATGCTGGCCTAGCCCAGCGACGCCCACATCCCGCGAATGAATAGAAATAAACCCCCAAAAATAACTTCTGTGCCGCTGTGAAAACAAACGTTCTACGTTCTCGCTGGTGGGGTATTTAATTTGGAGGGGGAACTTAATTCTGGCGAGGCGGCCTTTTAATGCTTTCTCATGCTGAAGGGCTTCCTGAGATTGAGACTCTTTTGCAGGAAACCAGAATTAAGTTGGTGCCGGGGGTGAAGAGGCAACATTTGGAGAATGATTTCGAAGGCGAGACTGTAGGACGAGGGAGGGTTTAAGAGAGCGAGGTGGGAGAGCAGTGGTTGTCCATTACCGCGGAGGGTTGGAGGCCTCTGGTGGATGGACTTGCAAACCTGGCATCTAGACACCCTGGCACTGCTATCCGGGCACCATGGCCGTGCCAAGGTGCCCAATATTGACCATTCGTTAACAGTTGTGCTTCATTTGTCCTCAATCTGCCCCCCTCACCAACTTCTCTCAAACCCATTGTCATGTTTTGCTATTAAACAGTTTAAGGATCCATAATGTGCTCCGGTTGTTTATCTCACACACTTTATAATCAGATTTTAAATTTAGAAAGCTAAACAATTAGGAGTCCCGAGTTTGCTGACTGTATCTTAAATAGATCTTTCTGTTCGAACCGTTCCCTGCTATCTCTTCACTTCCATCTTTACGACTAATATTTAATCTCATTATATTTCTAAGTTAAACAAGCGTAACTTTATTGTTTATCATAGCTGAACTTTAATTTTGTTTGTTCTGTAAATATCTCCTTCTAGTTTTTATTTGAATTAATTTTAATGTTTGAGTGAGTTCCCTCATTTGGGCTCTACCAGTTCCTGATCTGAAACCAGCGTAACGGGCGCGATTCAGTCACCCCAGTGCCAATCCGGGCACAATGGGTGAATCGCGTGTGAGCCCACAATCGGGCTCTGTAGCGGGCGCTGTACCGATCGCCAGTCACCTGACCGCTCCGCCCGGGGTGACCTGGATCTTACCCTCACTGGGCAAGATCCAGAGCTGCATATTTAAATTACCCGTATTTAAATATCCGAATGCCCGATTCACCTGGCACCCAGGACTCAACGGCCGGGCCTGGGAGACCCGTTTAGTACTGGCCCACACCACATGGGCCAGGTGTAATGGCACCTGTGTGCTTCTTGAAACTCATTGGAAACCCGGGGGGGGGAACAGGGCTGGGTGGCACCCTGGCACCAAGCACCATGGCACCCCCCGGGGACAGGGCTGGGTGGCACCCTGGCACTCCCCTGGCACCAAGCACCATGGCACTGCCATTCTGGCACTGCCAGGGTGCTTTGGTGGTACAGCCAGGGTTCCAGGGCACTGCCAGGGTGCCAAGTTGACTGTGCCAGGGTGCTCAGGTGCCAGGTTGGCACTGCCAGGGTTCGGGCCTGGTGGGGGGGCCTTGCCAGGTTGAAGGGGGGTGGGTGAACTGGTGGTTCCCGGAAGCCTATCCAAGGTTGGGGAGGTGAGGGGGTGTCACAGAAATGGGGGGGTGGGGGGAACCTGTCAAAATGGCGCCTCGATCTGCGAGGAATGAGGGAATCTCCCCGAGGCCAAATAAAACGGCAAGGTGCCGTTGAATAGAGTGGTGTTCCTCGGCACTGCAGCCACCGTGAAACACCCCGTTAAACGCACCATTCAGCAGCCAACACCTTTAACACCGTCGGGTATCGGGAACTCCGCGAGAGCTTTCAACAAATTTGAAGCAGTCCCGGACTGACTGGTGATCATCTCCAAACCTGCTGTGGATCCTGTCTGGGAGGTTGAACACCCTCGCGCGACCCGGACCCATCTTTCAGCCAGTCAGAGTATTTGCCGGGATTCAGGCTGCACGTGGCGAGTTCTGAATAGGCCTGGGTGTTCTGAGGCCTCTCCTCGCTCGGGCCAGATGGGCTGGGGCCTGCACCGCCTGCGCCCTGTCAGCTTCGGGCAGGAGGCCGAGATGCCTGCTCAGGTGAATCGGTTAAAATGCCAAACTGATCAACTTGCTGCTCCAACTGTTGACCTCCTCTGTCAATCCTCCACTTAAATAGTTAAAAAAGAAAAGTTAAATATTGGACCACGGTCTAAACTCCCCCCCCCCCCCACCCCCCCCAACCCCCCCACCCCCCCAACCCCCACCCCCCACTTGCCCCTTTCCACTAATTCCGGATTCCGTCCGAATCACTGCCTCAAATCGGCCTGTAACCTCCTGGAATCCCAGTATCGAATTTGGGGCCCACCCCAGAGTTGGGCTGGGGAATCCACCCTGGGTCTCCAGGTAAGGTTTACGCAGCAATTTTCCAGAAGTACTAACTTCCCACGGACAATTGCGCTGCTCTGGGAACCATCTGACAGAGCGATTTTAATCGCTAAATTTGGGTGGTCCTGTCAGTGTTACACTAATAGTTACTTTGAAAGAGAAGAAATCAAACCACTTTCAACTTCGGTGTAACACCCTGACCGACCCCCGCAAGGGACCCCCCCCCCAACACTCCCGACGCTCCCTCACCCCCGGGGACACCCCCATTCTCCTTGACTAATCCCCTTCCGCTGTGTTCCCCACTCCCTGGAACTCCCTACCATACCCCCTACATGTTCAGCCCCCACCCCGACATCCAAACTGCCCCAAAAGCCCCCCCCCCCCCAATCCCTCTGACCTAAGATCCCTTGCAACCCTGACCTCCAACCCCCCCCCCCCCCCCCCACCCCCTGACCTCCAACCTTCCCCCCTAACCCAACCCTCCACAACCCCTTGACCTCTGATCTCCCCACCCACCGGCATCTGGTACCCACCCATTCCCCCCCCCCCCCACCTCGCTGATTGGTTGGCGAGTCGATACCGATTGGCCAAGGTTTTTTTTATGAAGAAAGCAAGGAGGAGCCATCCCTGTGTGCCAATATATGTCACTTCTGACAAGAATAAATGAGCATTTGATATGTGCGCGACTGGTTATCTTCAATTAGGGCGGATGTTAGCGCACTCAGGGTTGTTCAGTGCTGCCCAATCAAAGAGTCACACCTAACAGTAGATAGCACTCGTTAGACCACACCTGGAATACGGCTTTTGTCCCCTTATCCAAGGAAAGATATCCTGGCATTGGAGGCAGTGCAGAGAAGGTTCACTGGGTTTATCCCGGGTATGGGGGTGATTTTCTTATGAGGAGAGGTTGAGTAGGTTGGGTCTGTGCTCATTGGAGTTTAGAAGAATGAGAGGCGGCCTTACTGAGACATCGAAGATTCTCAGGGAGCTTGACAGGGTAGGATTCTGAAAGGTTGTTTCCCCTTGTGGGAGAGTCTAGGACCAAAGGGCATCATCTCAGAGTAAGACAGAGATGAGGAGGAATTTCTTCTCTCAGAGGGCAGTGAATCTGTGGAATTCTTCACCACAGAGAGCTGTAGAGGTTGGGTCATTAAGTATGTTTTTTAATCAGTAAAGGAGTCCGGATTATGGAGATAAGGGTGGGGAAGTGGAGTGAAGGGATCATCACATCAGATCTCAATGACTGGTGGTCTAGACTCGATGGGTCGAATGGCCTACTTCTGTTCCTACGTCTTATGTTTTGCTCTGGGTTTTGCCAACGTGGGCTGTTTGCGGGAATGATGCATTTACATTTATAGAACGGTTGATGGAAATATCCCAAAACATTTCGAGTCCGTGTGGGCGGAAGTGCATTCGCTGTTGTTGGGCACAGGAGCTGGTTTCCATGCCGGCAGGTTCCACAAATAGCACTGAGCGACTGCAATGTCTGTGGAAACATAATCCTTCTGTCACACATTCTAATCAGTTGACAATCTTCAGGGAACCCAAACCCCATCAACTACCCAACGGCACACAGTTACCGCTAGGCACCTCAAAGTGCTTGACAGCCAATGAGGTATTTTTGAACTGGGGTCACTATTGAAATGTGGGAAGGCGGCAGCCAACATGCACGCACAGCAAGATCCCACAACTGGATCGCGACCGGATAATCTGCTTTTTTTTTTGGTGAGGTTGATTGGGGGAATAATTAGTCGGCAGGACATGAGGGGGAAACCCCCTTACCCTGATTCAAAATATTGCCCTGGGATCTTTCCCCCAGTGCAGACAGTCGCCCACGTTTAACATCTCCCCTAAGTCAGCACTTCCAACGGTGCAGCACTTCCTCAATACGACATAGGGCTGTCAGCCTTTGAGTGCCATGTTCCGCCGGAAAAGCAGCTCGTCACAGCGCAGCGTGGCCGTTGAAAGATGGGAGACCCCGCCCCCGGGATCTACCCGCCTCGCAATGCCTCACGGGATTCAACTCATTCTCGTGAGACGTTGCAAGGAGAATCCTGGCCACAATGGGCAGGATCACTTTTCAGCAAATCTGCATATTAGAGCGAGATAGCTAGCCTCACTCTAATGTGCACATTGCCCAGGTACCCGAGGCTTTGGGATTCAATCCCTTTGCCTCAGAGACCTGGGGCGAGTATTGTTTGGTCCTTCTCTGACCACTGCCTCCTACTGGCCGACTGCCACCTGCAGGAAGACCAGGGGGCGGGCAGGGGGACATGGAAGCTCAATGTAAAACTGTTGACTCCAGAGAACCTCAAGGAATTTAAAAGGGATTACAAAGGTTGGAGAACCTTGAAACCCCTCTTTGAGTCTCCACATCTCTGGTGGAAGCAATCAAGGGGAACATCAAAAGGTTTTTCACCCTCAAAGGCATTCAAAAGGTGAGAGAGAGACGAGGGGCCATGTCCAGGCTCCAGAAATGTATGCAGAATTTGCTCCAGCTGCAGTCGATGGGGGTGGATGTCAAGGAGGATCTCCAAGAGGTGAAGAGCCAGCAAGCCTCGCTCTACACCTCGGAGGCCTCCAAGGTTATCTTCCGTTCCAGAGTCCGCTCCGTGGAGCAGGATGAAAAGTGCTCACGCTTCTTCTTCCAAAAGGTGCACAGAGAGACCTCTGTGATCAGCAGCCTGAAGGAAGAAGATGGCTCTGAAAAGTCATCGCAGTCTGACATCCTGAGGATCAGTAAATATTCGGCTCTGTGGGACTGGATGGGCCCAGACCTGCTGGAAGTGTACGGGCAGCATGTCAGAATCCATGAGGAAAGGCATCATCACCCTCATCTACAAGCAGAAGGGGGAAAGGGAAGAAATTCGAAATTGGCGACCCATTTCACTGTTGAATGTGGATTATAAAATTCTAGCCACGGTCATCACCAATCGGGTCAGGTCTGCTCTGGAGTCGGTGATCCACCCTGACCAGACCTGTGCTGTACCTGGCAGGAAGATCTCTAATAGCCTCGCGCTACTCAGGGATATGATCGCCTACGTGCAGGACAGGAGGGTGGACACCTGCCTCATCAGCCTTGACCAGGAAAAGGCTTTTGACAGAATATCGCACACCTACATGATGGATGTGCTCTCCAAAATGGGGTTTGGGGAGGGAATTCGCAATTGGATCAAACTGCTCTACACAAACATCTATAACGCAGTCTCAATCAAGGGGTGGGAATCAGAAAAGTTCCAGATCAAATCTGGAGTCAGGCAGGGCTGCCCTCTCTCCTCGGCCCTGTTTGTGTGCTGCATAGAACCCTTTGCCGAGTCCATCAGGAAGGATCCGGGTATAAGAGGAGTGACGATCCCAGGCAGTGGAGGCGTGCAAGTCAAGGCCTCCCTGTACATGGACGACGTCGCCGTCTTCTGCTCGGATCGTGCGTCTGTACGCAGGCTGCTGAATGCCTGCGACCAGTTTGAACTGGCCTCGAAAGCCAAGGTAAACCGCGGCAAGAGCGAGGCCATATTCTTCGGGAACTGGGCCGACCGGTCCTTTGTCCCCTTCACTGTCAGGTCAGATTACCTGAAGGTGCTGGGGATATGGTTCGGAGTGGCTGGGGTGTGCACCAAAAACTGGGAGGAGCGCATAGCCAAGGTAAGACAGAAACTGGGCTGGTGGGAGCAACGCTCCCTCTCCATTGCGGGCAAAACCCTGGTCATCAGGTGTGAGGTATTCTCGGTGTTACTGCACGTAGCACAGGTCTGGCCCATTACCCGACCCTACACCGCAGCAGTCACCCGGGCCATCTTCAAATTCATCTGGAGATCCAAGATGGACCGTGTCCGAAGGAACACCATGTACAAACCTATGGAGAAGGGAGGGAGAAACGTACCCAACGCCTCCCTCATCCTGATGGCCACCTTTGTCTGCAGCTGCATCAAGCATTTTATGGACCCCCGGTATGCAAACACTAAGTGTCACTACATACTTGTTGATAGGGTTGTGAAGAAGGCCTATGGAGTGTTGGCCTTTATTGGTAGAGGGATTGAGTTCCGGAGTCAGGAGGTCATGTTGCAGCTGTACAGAACTCTGGTACGGCCGCATTTGGAGTATTGCGTACAGTTCTAGTCACCGCATTATAGGAAGGACGTGGAGGCTTTGGAGCGGGTGCAGAGGAGATTTACCAGGATGTTGCCTGGTATGGAGGGAAAATCTTATGAGGAAAGGCTGATGGACTTGAGGTTGTTTTCGTTGGAGAGAAGAAGGTTAAGAGGAGACTTAATAGAGGCATACAAAATGATCAGGGGGTTGGATAGGGTGGACAGTGAGAGCCTTCTCCCGCGGATGGAAATGGCTGGCACGAGGGGACATAGCTTTAAACTGAGGGGTAATAGATATAGGACAGAGGTCAGAGGTAGGTTCTTTACGCAAAGAGTAGTGAGGCCGTGGAATGCCCTACCTGCTACAGTAGTGAACTCGCCAACATTGAGGGCATTTAAAAGTTTATTGGATAAACATATGG
Source organism: Scyliorhinus torazame (assembly GCF_047496885.1). Taxonomy (NCBI): domain Eukaryota; kingdom Metazoa; phylum Chordata; class Chondrichthyes; order Carcharhiniformes; family Scyliorhinidae; genus Scyliorhinus; species Scyliorhinus torazame. The sequence goes on along the minus strand of NC_092733.1, from coordinate 22,115,512 downwards.
ATGATAATGGCATAGTGTAGATTAGATGGCTTTTGTTTCGGTGCAACATCGTGGGCCGAAGGGCCTGTACTGCGCTGTATCGTTCTATGTTCTATGTTCTATACTGAGATTCTACCTGTCCCCGGTGTTCCGAAGGATGGGCCTGGCCTCATTGCCGCGGAACGCTCCAAGTAGTTGGACCGTGCCGTACCACCTGTCCCTCATGGAAAAGGTTTTGAAGAAAAACACCTTTGATCACAAGGCAATGAAGCAGTGGTCAGCACGTAATGTCCTGGAGGCCCCCAGGGAAAAGGAGACTGCAGGACGTTGGACGGTTCCCCGAGCAGACTGTCAGAGTCATCTGGCAGAACACCTCATCACCAGAACTTACAAACAAGCACCAAGACCTAGCTTGGCTGGTGGTGAGAAGGGCCCTCCCCGTCAGATTCTTCATGTACACCCAAAGGCTCAGCGCCGTTGCACGCTGCCCTCGGAGTGACTGTGGGGTAACTGAGACGGTCACCCACCTCCTTGTGGAATGTGCCTTTGCAAAGAAGGTCTGGAGAGAGATGCAGTGGTATTTGTCAAGGTTCATCCCGAGCAACTCTGTGACACAGGACTCTGTGCTCTACGGACTGTTTCCAGGCACACACCGAGACAAACATCAACTGCTGCTGGAAGGTCATCAACTCGGTGAAAGACGCTCTTTGGTCTGCCCGGAACTTGCTGATCTTCCAGTGCAAAGAGCTGTCCTCGACCGAGTGTTGCAGACTGGCACATTCCAAGGTCCAGGACTACGTGCTGAGGGACGCACTCAAGCTTGGGGCAGCTGCCGCCAAGGCGCAATGGGGAAAGACCACTGTGTAAGGTCTTCCAGCAAATGTACACCGAGGGGCGGGTAACAGTGTAAACCCCCCTCGGTCTGGGCCACCAACACTCCAATGTATAAAACAGACATGACAATGTAAATATTTAAGAGAGAATTGAAACGTAAAGTGGGATATGTGGGTAATATCATCCCAATTGAATGGAAGAAAGTCAAGGGAATGTGTAACTCTGATGGAAATGTACAGTCAAGACAATTCGAAATGTTCTGTAATGTTTATGATAGATTTTATGAATGAAGTATATTTTTTGAAAAAACAAAACAAAAACTGGTCCCCACAAATGGAGACCTGATGGAACGGCACTCATGAGGGTCTCCAAGGGGCTCGGAGGCCTCCAGCTGTATGTCCTTTGGACAGGGTGATACCCTAGCACTGCGGGGACCTTTCCATATAGTGTCCGGGAGGCCAGGGATTCTTTTGGGGGCCTCAGCGATCAGGACGCCATTTAAAAATGGCACCACGATCCCTCGCTACAATGGGGAGTTCCGGTGAGCAGAGCTCCCCATCGTAAAAAACGGGGCTATGTGCACTCAGGCCCCTCGTGTTGAATAGTCATGTGTTTCTCGCCACTTGGAGCCTCCGCGTGGGCGGCCCCCTCTGAACCTCTTCCGAAATGAGCTTTTCTTTCACTCCTAAAGTCAAATCCCGAGAGGTTCAAAACCCGCGCAGTAACATTCCTCAGTGGGGCTTGGTGAATTTGATGAGCTGTGCGAGATCCAACGTAAGACTGAGAGAACGTTAATGCAAAGCAAAGGGATTCGTAGCTGTGGGGGGGGGGGGGGGGGGGGAAACCTGTCCGGAGCAATATCGATGGTACAGGGGTGACCCCGTTCACCACTTGAACCATTTTGTCCTCGCGTTCTGGAATTTCCTCACCTCTGGCTGCTTCACGCCCAGGAAGAAAAAAAATACTAAAATGGAGAAATAGGAATCCTGGTCCGAATGTTTAAACACACGTACAGACTTCATTAATAAAATCAGTTCCTGTTATTTTGTACAGATAACTGCCAAGATTGTTTTTTTTGGAACGCTGTGAGATACTTTAACAACTGTGATGCAATGTGGAGGTTCATGAGAGCAATGAAAATGATAAAACGGAGCTGAAAATCATAGGTTTAGAATCCAACAGGCTTTTATTGGCTGTGCGTAGGCCTGAAAACTCCAGTTCTCTCTTATTTCGATTGATGGGGTTGTCCAGGGTGTGGCCAAGCGGGGCCTGGTGTGTCAGGGCACCGTAGAAACCCGGGGGATTCCTACCTGAGGTAGGCCTGAGACCCACCTGATCAAGGGCCTCAGGCCTTCAGTGAAATATGATGCCGACTGGGCCTTGATCCCCATACGGCAGCTCATTGGTGAATAGACTTTGAATTTCCAGCCCCTGAGCAGACCAGCTCGGTTGCTAATTGAGAATGGGGTGCGTTGAGGCGGGCAGACGATCGGGGCGGGCGACTGGGAGATCGGTTGAGTGGTGGCCGGCTGGGTTTTTGAAGCAGACTTGGGCCTGGCCAGATCTGCTTGGAGTTACCAAAAGCGACACATGCATTTTGTTTTCCAATTAAGGGGCAATTCAGCGTGACAAATCCTGCACATCTTTTTGGGGGTGAGACCCACACAGACACGGGGAGAACGTGCAAACTCCACACGGACAGTGACCCGGGGCCGGGATCGAACCCGGGTCCTCGGTGCCGTGAGGCAGCAGTGCTAACCGCTGCGCCACCGTGCCCGCATGCATGCCGAGTCGTCGCAAGGTTGGGACTTGATTGAGAAAACATTAGGGCAGGGGATAGAGGTGGGGAGGGGGTGGAGAGCTCTCAGGCGTGGAGGGGAGGGGTTGAATTGGGGCGGAGGTGGTTTTGAAAACCTCTGAAGACAAAATTGTCTTGTTGAGGCTGAAGAGGGGGGTGGGGGGGGGATAACTTTAAGGGAAAGAAACCTGCGCTTTGAGGCGAGTGGGTTACGGGTCAAAATACTGAATCTGCCATCTAGTCCTGAACAGTGGCCGAATCAGCTACAAACTGGAGCACCTCGCACAAAGCTGGACACCTATCCGTGCTGATGTGTCGCTGGGAGCTGGAATGAGCTGTGTTTGTAGTGAGAGAGAAAGGTCATTGAGTACAAGTTGCTATGGATGTGGGTCATGGGTTTTGAATGTTGTTGATGTGGGGTTCACTGAGTGCAGCTTATTATATGTACACAGAGAGCAAGGACACTTTCAGTTACTCAGGTTCACAAGTTACTAATAGTTCACAGGGTTTGGGATTCTCTTACTGTAGCAGTTCGCGATTAGAGGCCATCGGCTCAATTTCTTCATAAAAACATTACCAATGGCCTGTAGGTCCAGAGACCGTGGCTGTCTCACTCTTTTTTAATTTAGAGCACCCAATTCTTTTTTCCCCAATTAAGGGGCAATTTAGCGTGGCCGATCCACCTAACCTGCACATCTTTGGGTTGTGGGGGCGAGACCTGCGCAGACACAGGGTGAATGTGCCCTTCGTCTTCAACCCGCGTGCGGCTCGGTGGCTGTCCAGCTTTCAAAATGGCCGCCGGTCAGCTAGGGAATCGGGAGGCCAGAGATTGCCAATTTTCCTGCTGGCCTCACATCAATAATGAACGGGGGTAATGTTTAATATTCAACTTCAATTCAGAGAAATGGTAAGGGGGCAGCACGTTGGCACAGTGGTTAGCACTGCTGCCTCACAGCGCCATGGACCCCGGGTTCGTATCCGGCCTTGGGTGAATCTGTGTGGCGTTTGCACGTTCTCCCTGTATGGGCCATGGATTCCTCCGGGTGCTCCGGTTTCCTTCCGCAGGCCAAAAATGCGCAGGTTAGATAGATTGGCTGTGATAAAATTGCCCCTCAGTGTCCAAAGGTTAGGTGGGGTTATGGGGATAGGGCGGGGGAGTGAGCCTGGGTGGTGTGCTCTTTCGGAGGGTGGGTGCGGACTTGATGGGCCAAGTGGCCTCCTTCTGTAGGGATCCTATAATTCTATTCTATGAAAAGAAGGGTATGCCTGAGCTGTCAGTCCACTTTCACACAAACAGCCCAACCCCATGCTGCTGTATGGTGGGGCAACACGAGAGGTTCATTGAGTGCAGGCGGTGATGGGTTCATGGGACTGGACTCTCATTTCTGAGGGCCACCGGGTGGTCTTTGAAGAGTTCGTTCGAGTTGGAGCCCGTCAGCTCTCTCACGGCAGTTCTCAGCAGTTGTTAAGAATGCATCAGGCGGGAACTCTCAATCCTCTTTGTAAAGTTTACTGGGTTTGAGATATGAAAGGTGCCGAGGACAGCAGGCTGGCTGTGAGAGTTCACTGAGTACAGGATAAGGTTTTGACAAGGCCGAGAGCGGTTTAGCTTCACTGGCTAGAGGCTGCAATTGAACACATGACCAGAAATCAATGTTTAACATTTTGGTGATGTCGATAAATAAAATGGGTCACTGTGCCTTTCTGCAGAATCCATAGAATCCCTACTGTGCAGAAGGAGACCGTTCAGCCCTTTGGGTGTGCACCAACCCTCCGAAAGAGCACACTACGTGGGCCCCACTCCCCTGCCCCATCCCTGTAAACCCACCCACCCAAACCGGAGCACCCGGAGGAAACCCACGCAGACACGGGGAGGACGTGCAGACTCCGCACAGACAGTGACCCAAGCCGGGAATCGAACCCGGGTCCCTGGCGCCGTGAGGCAGCAGTGCTAACCACTGTGCCGCCGCCATCTTTGATACCCGTGTAGTCAACATTCCCGTCATGCGATTGCTGGTCTCAGGTGCTGGATGGTGATCTAAAAAAAAACCTCCAGCATTACCGTTCCAGGTGGCCTGTGTTGGGATCCCTTGGGCAAGAGTGGGAGGGGCGTATTCAGAATTCTGTCCAATATTAGACGATAAGGGTGATATGGAAACCTATTTCCATTTAGAGGAGTCACTAATTATTCCCTCCGGGTAAACGAGGCATTCTCTGCTCTCTGCATGGGGCCCAGGACAAAAAACTGCACCCAGTCCGGCACTGGACATGTCACATTGGGACAGTAATGGTCTCCTAAGGAGACGCCTGTCCAGTGGCAGAGTGGGATGGCTTTACTCTAATTGTTAGGGGAGGGTTTTTGATCCTGACGTAACCTGTGGGGAAAACCTTGGATTCGCCTTCACTCGCACCTCCTGCCTTTAATAATAACCTATTAATAATAATAATAATCTTTATTATTGTCACAAGTAGGCTTACATTAACACTGCAATGAAGTTACTGTGAAAAGCCCCTAGTCGCCACATTCCCGCGCCTGTTCGGGCACACTGAGGGAGAATTCACAATCTCCAATTCACCTAACAAGCACGTCTTCCGGGACTTGTGGGAGGAAACCGGAGCTCCCGGAGGAAACCCACGCAGACACGGGGAGAACGTGCAGACTCCGCACAGACAGTGACCCAAGCCGGGAATCGAACCTGGGACCCTGGCGCTGTCTGGGCTAACCACTGTGCTACCGTGCTGGAAACAAAGGGCAGGCCCAGCCGGTCCCGGTTTCAGCGGAGGCCTCGGCGGGCCCTGTTGCTATAACTGGAGCAGGCCGCCGATACAGCAACAAGCCAGCTGCTGCAGCCTGTGACTCACTGCTTGTTACAGTAAAACTGTGAATGTGCAGCTTTTCTTCTTTCATTTCCTCTTGGTGCAGCTTCGTATTACTGCTTATTTCGCCATTTCCTCGTATTCTGAACTATATCAGTTCACTTGTTTTAGTCGAGCAGCCATTATCGCAATGCAGGAAACCCAGTCCACACAGAGCAGGATCCCAGAAGCAGCAGGCTGCTCACGGCAGGATGGGCAATTCTTTGCCATGTTGATCGAGGGATAGATATTGCCCCAGGGCACTGAATATCATAGAATTTACAGTGCAGAAGGAGGCCACTCGGCCCATCGAGTCTGCACCGGCTCCTAGAAAGAGCACGCCACCCAAGGTCAACACCTCCACCCTATCCCCATAACCCAGTAACCCCACCCAACACTAAGGGCAATTTTGGACACTAAGGGCAATTTATCATGGCCAATCCACCTAACCCGCACATCTTTGGACTGTGGGAGGAAACCGGAGCACCCGGAGGAAACCCATGCGCACACGGGGAGGATGTGCAGACTCCGCACAGACAGTGACCCAAGCCGGAATCAAACCTGGGACCCTGGAGCTGTGAAGCAATTGTGCTATCCACAAGGCTACCGTGCTGCCCCAATAGTTTCATGGTCATCATTAATTAGACTCTTAATTCCAGATTTTTATTGAATTCAAATTTCACAATCTGCAGGGGCGGGATTTGAACCTGGGTACCCAGAGCATTACACTGGGTCTCTGGTTTAGCAGTCCAGTGACAATATCACTATGCCACCGCTTCCTCTGTAAATAAATATATAAATGGATATAAATAATAAATGGATATAAATCACCCCCTATCTCCCGGTCTTCAAAATAATGCCATGGGGTCCACCCAGACAGACAGAACGCCAATACCCGAAAGATATCGGGCGAAATTCTCCGGAAACGGCGCGATGTCCGCCGACTGGCGCCCAAAACGGCACAAATCAGTCGGGCATCGCGCCGCCCCAAAGGTGTGGAATGCTCCGCATCTTTGGGGGCCGAGCCCCAACCTTAAGGGGCTAGGTCGGCGCAGGACGAATTTCCGCCCCGCCAGCTGGCGGAAAAGGCCTTTGGTGCCCCGCCAGCTGGCGCGGAAATGACATCTCCGGCGGCGCATGCGCGGGAGCGTTAGCGGCCGCTGACGGCATTCCCGCGCATGCGCAGTGGAGGGAGTCTCTTCTGCCTCCGCCATGGTGGAGACCGTGGCGGAGGCGGAAGGGAAAGTGTGCCCCCACGGCACAGGCCCGCCCGCGGATCGGTGGGCCCCGATCGCGGGCCAGGCCACCGGGGGGGCCCCCCCGGGGCCAGATCGCCCCGCGCCCCCCCAGGACCCCGGAGCCCGCCCGCGCCGCCTTGTCCCGCCGGTAAGGTAGGTGGTTTAATTTACGCCGGCGGGACAGGCATTTTATCGGCGGGACTTAGGCCCATCCGGGCCGGAGAATCGCGTGGGGGGGCCCGCCAACCGGCGCGGCGCGATTCCCGCCCCCGCCGAATCTCCGGTGCCGGAGACATCGGCAACCGGCGGGGGCGGGATTCACGCCAGCCCCCGGCAATTCTCCGACCCAGTGGGGGGGTCGGAGAATCTCGCCCATCATCTCTAACTGTGTACATAGGAATTGGATTGGATTGGATTGGATTTGTTTATTGTCACGTGTACCGAGGTACAGTGAAAAGTATTTTTCTGCGAGCAGCTCAACAGATCATTAAGTACATGAGCAGAAAAGGGAATAAAAGAAAATACATAATAGGGCAACACAACATATACAATGTAACTACATAAGCACCGGCATCAGATGAAGCATACAGGGTGTAGTGTTAATGAGGTCAGTCCATAAGAGGGTCATTTAGGAGTCTGGTGACAGTGTGGAAGAAGCTGTTTTTGAGTCTGTTCGTGCGTGTTCTCAGACTTCTGTATCTCCTGCCCGATGGAAGAAGTTGGAAGAGTGAGTAAGCCGGGTGGGAGGGGTCGTTGATTATACTGCCCGCTTTCCCCAGGCAGCGGGAGGTGTAGATGGAGTCAATGGATGGGAGGCAGGTTCGTGTGATGGACTGGGCGGTGTTCACGACTCTCTGAAGTTTCTTGCGGTCCTGGGCCGAGCAGTTGCCATACCAGGCTGTGATGCAGCCTGATAGGATGCTTTCTATGGTGCATCTGTAAAGGTTGGTCAGGGTTAATGTGGACATGCCAAATTTCCTTAGTTTCCTGAGGAATTATAGGCGCTGTTGTGCTTTCTTGGTGGTAGCGTTGACGTGAGTGGACCAGGACAGATTTTTGGAGATGTGCACCCCTAGGAATTTGAAACTGCTAACCATCTCCACCTCGGCCCCATTGATGCTGACAGGGGTGTGTACAGTACTTTGCTTCCTGAAGTCAATTACCAGCTCTTTAGTTTTGCTGGCATTGAGGGAGAGATTGTTGTCGCTACACCACTCCACTAGATTCTCTATCTCCCTCCTGTATTCTGACTCGTCGTTATTCGAGATCCGGCCCACTATGGTCGTATCGTCAGCAAACTTGTAGATGGAGTTGGAACCAAGTTTTGCCACGCAGTCGTGTGTGTACAGGGAGTAGAGTAGGGGGCTAAGTACGCAGCCTTGCGGGGCGCCGGTGTTGAGGACTATTGTGGAGGAGGTGTTGTTGTTCATTCTTACTGATTGTGGTCTGTTGGTCAGAAAATCGAGGATCCAGTTGCAGAGGGGGAGCCAAGTCCTAGGTTTTGGAGCTTTGATATGAGCTTGGCTGGGCTTATGGTGTTGAAGGTGGAGCTGTAGTCAATAAATAGGAGTCTGATGTAGGAGTCCTTGTTTTCGAGATGCTCTAGGGATGAGTGTAGGGCCAGGGAAATGGTATCTGATGTGGACCGGTTGCAGCGGTATGCGAATTGCAGTGGATCAAGGCGTTCTGGGAGTATGGAGGTGATGCGCTTCATGATCAACCTCTCGAAGCACTTCATTACGACTGGAGTCAGGGCCACTGGTCGGTAGTCATTGAGGCACGTTGCCTGGTTCTTCTTTGGTACCGGTATGATGGTGGTCTTCTTGAAGCAGGTGGGGACCTCGGAGTGGAGTAGGGACAGGTTAAAGATGTCCACGAATACCTCTGCCAGCTGGTCCGCGCAGGCTCTGAGTGCACGACCAGGGATCCCGTCCGGGCCCGTCGCCTTCCTTGGGTTCACTGTCAGGAAGGCCAATCTGACTTTGGAAGCTGTGATGGTGGGTATGGGTGAATTATGGGCTGCTGGGGCACTCAACAGCGGATTGTTGGTTACCTGCTCGAACCGAGCATAGAATGCATTGAGTTCATCGGGGAGGGGTGCGCTGCTGCCAGAGATACTGTTCGGCTTTGCTTTGTAGCCCGTTGTGTTGTTTAGGAGCAGTAGTAGGCAATTCAGCCCCTTGCGGCTGCTCCGCCATTCAATCAGATCATGGCTGATCCCTTCCTGGTCTCAAATTCACCTTCCCAACTTCTCTCCCTATCCCTTTAACCCGTTTTGACCAGAAATATATCTATCTCCTTCTTGAAACCTTTAATGATTCTAACTCCACCACACTACGGGGCAGCGAGTTCCACAAATTCACCACCCTCTGCGAGAAGTAGTTCCTCCTCATCTCAGTTCTAAATCTACCACCTCTCAACCTATGCCTGTGTCGCCCTCCCTCAGGTATGCAATGGAGTGTTTGTGGTCTTCATTGCACAATTCAGTTTCTCTGGGTTGGATCATAAGAGCAGAAGGAAGGCAAGAAATAAGGGACAGGAGTAGGTCATTCAACCCTGGAAGTCTGCACCACCATTTGTTTTCTTATCTTCTGCCTCATCATCAACACTATCCCCATGTCCTTTAATGTATCCAAAAATGTATTAACCATATAAATATATTAAATGTACTCAATTAGTGAGTTTCCATAGCTCTCTGGAGTTTGTTGTAACATTTTGGATGTAGTTCGGTAGCTCTTATGAAGGTACTTGTAATCTCAGTTAGTCCAATAATAAGTATTTATTAATTACTAGAAACTCAATACATAGATACAGTAAATTTCCAAGCTATGAGCTGTCTCCATGCTTGTTACTACACACTGCTCTGTCCAACGCCACACTGTCTGTGCGGAGTCTGCACGTTCTCCCCGTGTGTGCGTGGGTTTCCTCCGGGTGCTCCGGTTTCCTCTCACAGTCCAAAGATGTGAAGGGTAGGTGGATTGGACATGCTAAATTGCCCCTTAGTGTCCAAAAAGATTGAGTGGGGTTACTGGGTTATGGGGATAGGGTGGCGGTGTTGACCTTGGGTAGGGTGCTCTTTCCAAGGGCCGGTGCAGACTCGAAGGGCCGAATGGCCTCCTTCTGCACTGTAAATTCAATGAATTCTATGATTCAATGACCCCTAGATGCGGGTCATGTGTTCTCTTACATCACTGTGTGGGCAGTACTTCATTCGGTCCCATGTTAACTCTTTATATGCCAGATCCTTAGGGTTGATTTCAAAGATTTAGAAGTCTTTGAGTGGAGAAATTTCACCTCATCTCCATCCTATGGTTGACCCCTTTTTCTGAGGTCATGACCCCACATTCTAGGCCCCTCAGCTGGGGGTGACATCAACTATCTGTCATAAATGGGGGACCATGATGTGGCGATGCCGGTGTTGGACTGGGGTGAGCACAGTAAGAAGTCTTACAACACCAGGTTAACAACGCAGAATCGCCGAGCAGAAGCTTATAGCCAAGTTCCGCACACATGAGTGCGGCCTCAACCGGGACCTGGGATTCATGTCGCATTACATTCATCCCCCACCGTCTGGCCTGCAAAATCCTACCAACTGTCCTGGCTTGAGACAATTCACACCTCTTTAACCTGGGGTTACCCCATCTCTGGATCTGTAAAGATTTAATCACCTGCTAATGCTCGCATTCCAAGCATTGTCTGGCATCTTTGAATCTGTCTATATATATGTTTCTGGAACATACCTCTTCATTCACCTGAGGAAGGAGCAGCGCTCCGAAAGCTAGTGACATCGAAACAAACCTGTTGGACTCTAACCTGGTGTTGTAAGACTTCTCACTATAAATGGGGGAGGTATTGGGCCAAATGACTTTTATCATTCCTAAAATATCTCGCATCGAATCAACATCCTGGGGGTTACCATTGACCAGAAACTAAACTTGACTAGCCGTGTAAATACTGTGGGCACAAGAGCAGGTCAGAGGCTGGGAATCCTGCGGTGAGTAACTCACCTCTTAACCCCCAAAGTCTGACTACCGTCTACAAGGCACAGGTCAGGGGTGTGATGGAATACTCTCCACTTGCCTGGGTGAGCGCAGCTCCAACAACACTCAAGAAGCTCGACACCATCCAGGACAAAACAGCCCGCTTGATTGCTCCTCCTTCCACAAACATTCACTCCCTCCACAACCGACGAACAGTAGCAGCCGTGCGCACCATCTACAAGATGCACTGCAGTAACTCACCAAGGTTCCTGAGGCAGCACCTTCCAAACCCACGACCGCTACCATCTAGAAGGACAAGGACAGCAGATACCTGGGAACCCCACCACCAGGAGGTTCCCCTCCGAGTCACTCACCATCCTGACTTGGAAATATATCGGCCGTTCCTTCACTGTCGCTGAGTCAAACTCCTCGAACTCCCTCCCTAACAGCACTGAGGGTGTACCTGCCGCGGCTCAAGAAGATGGCTCACCATCACCTTCTCAAGGGATACTTAGGGATGGGCAACAAATGCCTCGCTGGCGATTCCCACATCGCGTAAAAATTAAGTTTAAAAAAATAGAAACATACGGTATGCTTTTCCCAGTGGAAGAGTACACAGTAATTACAGGGTGAAGAAAGGCACGAGCAGATTGAACAAATTCTCACCTGACCTCTCACATTATTGATGTACTGACTAAAATCAGTTAAAGCTCAAATTCGGAAGAAGTAAGACTTTACGTTGTTCAGTTGCAGCCGTGTTTAAGTAAACCCGTGCATGGAATCACGGGGGTCAGCTTATTCACGATCATAGAACTGACAGTGCAGAAGGAGGCCATTCAGCCCATCGAGTCTGCACCAGTCCTTGGAAAGAGCACCCCACTTCAACCCACACCTCCACCCTATCTCCATCACCCAATAACCCCGCCTAACCTTTTGGACACCAAGGGGCAATTTATTGTGGCCAATCCACCTAACCTGCACACCTTTGGGCTGTGGGAGGAAACCGGAGCACCCGGAGGAAACCCACGCAGACACGGGGGAGAAAGGGCAAACTCCACACAGGCGGTGACCCGAGACGGGAATTGAACCCTGGAGCTGCGAGGCAGCAGTGCTAACCACTGTGCCGCCGTGCTGCCCTTCTTGTCAGCTGTTTCACTTCAATGTGCGGGGTGAGCCTGGAGGGGTTGTAGCAAAATAATCAACTGAGAAAGTGCCAGGGCAGCACGGTGGCCTAGTGGTTAGCACAGCGGCCTCACGCCGCTGAGATCCCGGCTCTGGGTCACTGTCCATGTGGAGTTTGCACATTCTCCCTGTGTCTGCGTGGGTTTCACCCCCACAACCCAAAGATGTGCTGGGTAGGTGGATTGTCCCTTAATTGGAAAAAATAATTGGGTAATCTAAATTTTTTTTTAAACTGAGAAAGTGCCCCGAATAAATCAATACGTTTATCTTGGAATAGGCTGAGCCATGCTAATATTTCATATAGGTGACCATTACAGTTGGAGGAGGGCGTGAGCTGGTTTTGAAATGAAATGAAATGAAAATCGCTTATTGTCACAAGTAGGCTTCAAATGAAGTTACTGTGAAAAGCCCCTAGTTGCCACATTCCGGCGCCTGTTCGGGGAGGCTGTTACGGGAATTGGACCGTGCTGCTGGCCTGCCTTGGTCTGCTTTCAAAGCCAGCGATTTAGCCCTGTGCTAAACAGCCCCAGTGTCCCAGTGGTAAAAGGTCAGGAACTAACCTCTGACCTCATCCCAATCTGCTCTAGCATTGACCCGCCTCCCCCTTAACAGGATCCATCTGATCGTGAGGTTCTCCGAGAAGGCCTGCAATATTATGGTCATTTACTGCTCCAAATAAAACAATTGGCATGGTTTTGCCTCATTTCTGGGCTACTCAAGCTAGCCTCACAGTGAAGTGTTCACCTTTACCAGAAACAGAAAGTGCCGGAAACACGCAGCAGCTCTGGCGACATCTGCACTGAGAGAGTCTGATATGACTTTCTTTTAGACCTCTGGAACTGTTCCACCGGAGAGTCATACCAGACTCGAAACGCTAACTCTGTTTCTCCCTCTGCATGTGTGGCTGAGATTTTCCAGCACTTTCTCTGCTTTGACTTCAGGGGCGAAATTCTCCGGTATCGGCACGATGTCCGCCAACTGGCGCCCAAAACGGCGCAAATCAGCCGGGCATCGCGCCGCCCCAAAGGTGCGGAATGCTCCGCATCTTTGGGGGCCGAGCCCCAAACTTAAGGGGCTAGGTCGGCGCCGGACGAATTTCCGCCCCGCCAATTGGCGGAAAAGGCCTTTGGTGTCCCGCCAGCTGGCGCGGAAATTACATCTCCGGGCGGCGCATGCGCGGGAGCGTTAGCGGCCGTTGACGGCATTCCCGCGCATGCACAGTGGAGGCAGTCTCTTCCACCTCCGCCATGGTGGAGACCGTGGCGAAGGCGGAAGGGAAAGAGTGCCCCCACGGCACAGGCCCGCCCGCGGATCGGTGGGCCCCGATTGCGGGCCAGGCCACCGTGGGGGCACCCCCCAGGGCCAGATCGCCCCGCGCCCCCCCCCAGGACCCCGGAGCCCGCCCGCGCCGCCTTGTCCCGCCGGTAAGGTAGGTGGTTTAATCTACGCCGGCGGGACAGGCATTTTAGCGGCGGGACTTCGGCCCATCCGGGCCGGAGAATCGCGAGGGGGAGCCCGCCAACCGGCGCGGCGCGATTCCCGCCCCCGCCGAATATCCGGTGCTGGAGAATTCGGCAACCGGCGGGGACGGGATTCACGCCAGCCCCCGGCGATTCTCCGACCCGGCGGGGGGGGTCGGAGGATCTCGCCCCAGATCTCCGGCATCTGCGGTATTTCGATTTTGCTCGATTCTCTCTATTCCTCTAACTGCCTCCAGGCCAGGCGAACCCCTGGCACACCCGCCTGATCTTCACTCCACCACTGGCAGCTGTGGCCCCATCATTCTCTGATCGAAACTCCGGAATTCGTATCCCAAACCCCTCCGTCTCAACTCGGTCTCCTGCGTTTGCTCCTTAAAACGCTCAGTTTAGCACAGGGCTAAATCGCTGGCTTTGAAAGCAGCCCAAGGCAGGCCAGCAGCACGGTTCAATTCCCGTACCAGCCTCCCTGAACAGGCGCCGGAATGTGGCGCCTAGGGGCTTTTCACAGTAACTTCATTTGAAGCCTACTTGTGACAATAAGCGATTTTCATTTCATTTTCATTTCATTCACTTCATTTCATTCATTCAAGTGGCTTTTTTCAATCTTCCGGCTGGGATCGGGTTCAAGGTCCGATCCAGATCCACTGCTCCCAGGTTTATCGGGCAGCGCTTGTTGTGCATGGTTCTGCTGATGCCAAGTTTACCTCCACCAGGCCCAGTCTTGTTTCCGTAATCGTCCCATTAACATCTCCTTTTGCTCTTGTGCCTTTTCCCTGTTTGACAGCGGAGACATCGGCCTAGTGATAAACGGGCGCAGATTTACCTGGACGCGATGGGTGAGGTCCAAATCGGGCCTCGCGCCGGGCCTGAAACCTCACGGTAGTCACCTGACTCGTGGCGCTGAGCGCCAACTGGATCACTCCCTTGCTGGGCGTGATCCAGATAACGATACTTAAATGAGCCATTAGGGGTCAGAGGCTGCCCAGGTGGGCCAGCCGTGTTGGCACATCAGCGGGTCTCTGCAGCCCATTAGACCCCAGAGGATGGTCGGGGGCAGGGCAGTACCCTGGCACTCCCCCTAGCATCCTGGCGGTTCTGCTCTGGCACAGCCAGGGTGTCCGGTTGGCTCTAACAGAGTGCCAGGCTGGCAGTGTCGATGTGCCTGGGTGCCAGGTTGGCACTGCCAAGGGTCGGGGCCTGGGGGGGGGAGGGGCCATGCCCGTGAAAAGGGGGGGGAGTGAGGCAGGCTTTAAGGCGGCTGCCAAAAGATTGGGGAGGTGAATGGGGGGGTGGTTTCAACACTCCCTTTTTGAAGAAAGCGGGTATTGAACGCGGGGGTTGTAGAGATCGGGGCATCCTTTCAAAATGGCACCCGATCCGCGAGGAGCCGGTCCTGATCATGAGCCCAGCTCCCAAGTGCCGGAAAACTTTCAAGAGAGGCCTTTGACGGGGAGAAACTCCACGAGGCCCAAAGAAATGGCGAATTGTCGTTGAATGGCGGTGCCAATCTCGGCATTGCAGCCGTCGCAAAGCACCCCATCAAACCTGCCCGAAGCCAGACTTTGACATTTTTCCGGTGAATCACACCCAACGTCTCTGGACCAGTAATCCAGAGGCCCAGGTTTACACTCTGGGTAGAGGGATTCAAATCCCACTATGGCGGTTAGTGGAATTTAAATTCAATTAATTAAAAGATGTGGGCTTGTAATCTAATATTCGGTAATGGTGACCATGAAACTGTTAAAAAAAAAACTATCAGGTTCATTAATGCCTCTTTAGGGAAGGAAATCTGCCATCCTTACCCGGTCTGGCCTACAAGTGACTGCAGACCCACAGCAATGTTGCTGATTATTAACTACCTCTCTGGAATGGCCGAGCGAGCGACGCAGTTGTCCCAACCTGCTCAGGGCAATTAGGAATAGGCATTGAATGTTTCCCTTGGCAGGGACACCCTGAAAGTTTATTTTTAGAAGAGTAATTTTGGACTAAAAACGTTGGGCGTCTTTTGACCACCTCATTGCACCCGGTACGGATCTGAGGGGCAGCCCAATAACGGGGGAAACCAAATTCGAGATTTGCGCCGGGCGGGTTTCAGTTTGCCATCCAACCGGCTCACTCCTGATGGCGAGTTCTGGATCTTGACCAACCCAAATTTGACGCTTTCTGGCACGGTAGGTAGCGTCGCTGACCTCTGGTCCGGGAGCTCTAGGTTCGAGTCCCATGTCAGGACTTGACGGCCATGGAAGGCGGGTGTGTGACGTGTTTGAACAGATTGATTTATCAGCCCGTCAATCCTCCCTATACGCAGGCGGTAAAAGTGGGAGAGTTTGCCGGTCAGCCAGACTACAGAAGGCAATGGGCAAACCTTTTTTGCCGAGTGTAATCATGGACCAATCCAATGGGCGTTCATGGTCGCCAATGCCCCCTTAGACCCTGGTCCCTGAAGAAGGAAAGCTGCTAAGAAGTGGGATAGTTTACCATTCTGAAGACACTATATCAATGCAAGTGATAACCGTGCTTGACTGGCGGTGAACATTTGAGAGCGTTGTATTAATATTTAACAAGCAAACTGGCTTCAGATGAAGCCCCAGAGATATGAGCAGCCTGATATTAATAGAAGAAGGTGCTGCCTGACTGAATTGTGGAGCTACAGCGAGGCACATCGCCGAGCAGCAGCTGGGGTTTCGATTTGAGTGCAAACTGAGGACCTTCTGAGTCGGAATCAGAGAGGTTGTCGGGACAAAGTTCTGACGAGATAAACTTGATAAAAACATCACTCAGCACCTGCACAAGAGCACAGCTGCATCGAGGTGGTGTGACCCGATATATATATATCAACATACCTCGAGGTCACGGCAATTGAGGGTTGCAACATCAGCAGCTTTAAGGTTCCTTATCAGATGAGCAAAGGATTCCTGTCCTGTGAATTACTTTCCTGGATGTTGCGACAGTGGGAAAGGCTGAGTGGCGAGGTGGATCCCATGGCCCCATCTGGGGGCAGATTCTTGCCTTTGGCCTGACACAGCACCTCCCCCCCCCCCCCCCCCCCCACCCCAAATCCCTCCTCCCCCTTGGGATTTGGGTGCCTGCCTGCATGTCCGAAATGGCCCATAACGTCATGGATAGGAGGCTCGAGGAAGATAGGCAGGGTCATTGGCTTTTGGCATTGGGGGTTGGTGGGTGGTTGCAGTCCTCCCAAAACCAGGCCCGAGGCCTAAAGCATCAACCGCAGCCTGTGTGGTAGCACATTGAAGGAAATGCTGGGCGCGATTCTCTGGCCTCCTGGCGGTCTCGCTCGAGCGAAACGAGGCTGGTGAATGGCGGGAGAAGCCGAAAACGAGAACCGCGCCAGGCACCAAAGAGATTACGAAACAACCGGCCCGCTCCCATACACGAAATTGGAGTCTCGCCGTAGTGTCGCGAGAAACCAATTATTATCCCTTAAGCCCTATTTCCATTCAATTAACGGGAGCGACCCCATATCCAACGGCCTCCCATCATTCACCCTTCCCAGCAAGTGCTCACATTGGCGCCGATTAGTGCTCCTTTCGGAAAACGGGAAATGGAGGAAGGGCTTCTGTGGGGAGCCGAGTAGGGGAGTAGCCACCTTTGCTCACAGGCAAAGAGCCTGCGGACGCTGCTTTGTCACCCCAGTGCTCGGCGGGGTTGGGGGAGAGGGGACCCTCAGCAGGGGGTGGGCTGCCATGGGGATGTGGGGGGGGTTGCTGGGGGAGGCAACTGGGGGGGGCAACCGCTCATGGCACCATGCCAACACTTGGATCACGTGTACCCGTTCCAGGGCCAGCCCTTGTCCCTGCCTGTCTGCCCCACTGACCACCCATAACCCCCATTAACAGCCGAGGACTCCGGCCGTGCGGCTGGAGTCCATCGCTAATAGGAAATTGGCAATCGTGGTTAAGTGAGCACTTCACACAACCCACGTGGATTTCCCTGGGCAGCCCGTGTAACATGTGGGAGCTATTGCCTAGCATCCCAATCACAGGGGATGGGACACAGGGGAAGGGGGAGATACCTGGAGAGGTGGGCCAAGGGGTCAGAGGTCAGGCCGCATGGCGGAAGAAAGCGATAGATGCGTCGTGATGGTTGTACACAAGGGTGTTTATTGTGTGTAACAATACCTCACCCTCGATGGCGCCACCCTCCCTCCCACCCTCCCTCCGGCCTCCACAGCGTCCAGGAGCCTCCCCAGGTCAGTATCCCCGAATCTTGAGGCCGGTCTCCTGGGCACCATTGTTGCGAGCTGGCTGAGCAAGTGCAGCTTAAGTGCTGCTCGACCTTGTTAGCGGTGGGGGTGGCGGGCGCGGTGTCGGCGAATCAGCTGGCGAGCCGCCATTAGTGCCGAGAAGCCCGTGGGTCCTCATTAAGTGGACCAATTAACGCTGAATAGCGTCGGGAAGCTCGCGGCAATTCGGTAGCGCAGTGGTTAGCACTGTGGCTTCACAGCGCCAGGATCCCAGGTTCGATTCCCCGCTGGGTCACTGTCTGTGCGGAGTCTGCACGTCCTCCCCCCCCCCGTGTCTGTGTGAGTCTCCTCCGGGTGCTCCGGTTTCCTCCCACTGTCCAAAGATGTTCAGGTTAGGTGGATCGGCCGTGCTAAATTGTCCCTTAGTGTCCAAAAAGGTTAGGAGGGGTTATTGGGTTCAGAGGATAAGGTGGAAGTGAGGGCTTAAGTGGGTTGGTGCAGACTTGATGGGCCGAATGGCCTCCTTCTGTACTGTATGTTCTAAGTTCTAATTCCCGCTCGCTACCACACTCAGAAATCTTTCTGGAGAATTGAGTCCAATGTTTAAGTCAGGTCACCCTGGGGGGATAAAAGCTAACAATCTGGATTCCACATTTGGGCTGAAGTATGCAAATTCATGTTGCAAAGGGATTTGCATAATTCGATAATAATAGAAGCTCTGAATTATTAATGCAAAGGTGCAGCACAGCTCCCAGCACTGATTGACGGACAGCTTTTAGCAACTTGCACATCACAGGAAACCAGCCGAGTGCCAAGGGAGTTAATTCACTCAGTGGCATCCACCTGGTGCAGCTGGCTGGCAGCTTCCTGTCTGTTCAACAGATTCCCAAGGGTTCAGGGGTCCAGGCACCACTTGACCTCCGAGGGGGGGGGGGGGGGGGTGCGGGGTGCGGGGGCAGTTCTCCCTCCATCCAGTCACACTCGAGGCGGCCATTTTCCTTCCCACTTTACTGACAATTTTCAAAGGCCCTGGAGTAGATTCAGCTCCCCCCCCCCCCACACTCCGCCCCCTCACCCCGACGTGGACGCCGGTTCCTTCGCCCAGCCTTTCACCTACTTGTACTAGACGCCCATACACGGGACGGGCGCGTTTAGCAATGGAAAGGAGTTACGTGGCGATTGCTCCAGTCACCACCTTTTCAGCCAAGGACGTACTTCCGAAGCCTCGCCACTGTCGCAATGTGGCAAACGCGGCCGCCAGCGTGTGCACAGCAAGATCCCACGAACAGCAACGGTCCCGAATGAGGGAATGACGGGCGGGATTCTCCGGTTCCCCCAGCCGCGGGTTTCCCGGCAGCGCACCATTCGCCGGCGGCGGGAACCTCTCTTCCCGCCGCTTGTCGATGGGATTTCCCATTGAAGCCACCCCTCACCGCCGGGAAACAGGGAATCCTGACAGCGGGAAAATTCCAGCTGATATGTTCTAGGGATGTGGGCTGTGGGACAAATATGAGCTGGAATGTCAGGGAGAGATTCCTCCTTCGCTCTCCCTCAGCACCGCACTGGAGAGTCAATCTACATTCTGAGATTCTGAATTCTGCATTGGGACTCGATGCCATAGTGCTCCCACCGACTCAGTGCGTTGACCATTTGCACGATGGTCGATGGCGCTATTTAATTGCAAGTCTTCTTTTGCGCTGGGGAGGGGAGCTGGGTTGGGGAAATCACCACAGCCCTCGAAGGTGGACAAGATGGAGGCAGAGAGAGCGTAAGGGAGATAGGGAGGAAGAGAGAGACCGAGAGCTCACGATGTAGAGGTGGGGAGTGGGGTGTGGGGGGACGGGGGAGAGGGGGCCCTCTCCACCCTGCTCCCTTCATGAAAGCCGCCTGGTGCCACGCACGCACAGCTCTTGTGAAATGCTGTGGAAAAGTGTCCAGCAGAACCAGTCCAATGAAACATTGCCTTGTTCAGAGAATAAGGAACTTCTTATAGCCCTGAGTCTAGCGCAATGGTTCAATAACCAGAAGTATGAGAAAACCCTGTTTCACAAGTACTGAATTTTTGGAAATGAGAAGTGAGGGATCACCACAGTCTTTTAAGAAGGTAACAGGCGGGGGGGGGGGGGGGGGGGCAGGCTCACGTGAACACCAGTTAAGGAAAATATGCTATGATTAGTGTCCTAAGTGAGGAACGCCATAGAAGGTTGGCGGGATATCTTGGCTACTGGGATGTTTCGAATACATTTGTCAGGCATGAATTCTGCTCCTATGTTTTGGGGTTTTATTGTGTCATGGGAGTTAATGGCGATCGGTTGGATTGGTAACCGGATTGAGAGATCCATCTGTTGTGGAGCGCGAAATAGCTATCCAAATCTCAGATTTAGGCCTGACAGGATTTTGGAGCACCGTTAATTACAGCTGTGAGTTGTCCCACTTCCAAACATACATGCAGCGTGACAGATTGGTTCAAGGAGACTCGATATAAATGAGCCTGCCCGTATCTCCGATTGATGCGTACATGACCACTGCTGTTGGCCCACTTTGCTTGAATAATTGAGAAAAGGCCCTGAGAGGGTTAAGAAATCGCTAGCGAAGGGCGATGCTGACAATTCGAGACGGCCTATTTGTTTTCAAACACATCGCTCCCAGTGTACGCCTTTGTGGAATAACACTTGCAAAGTTGCCGAGGCTATTTCTGGCTTTGTTGACGTCACGGGTTGCCATGGCGATCCGAGGGGGTTGACATGCTCGTGTTCTCACACACAGGTCTGTTGCCAAGGGGATGCAGTTGCCAAGGGCTACAGCGCATCCTGGTTGAGATCAGACCAAGGAGGACTGACAAGCTCAGGATTGCCTCAGCTGACACTCTTTCTCCCCCCCACCTTTCCCGGCACAGACCGCCTCTCCGATGTGCGGGCGGACATCACAAACAGGAGACAAGGAGAGAGGTGGCCGCTCAGAGTGAGGGAGCACGAGCATGAAGATCACTGTACACAGGCACTATCAAGAGTCGCTCTAAATCGAGCAAGGCTGGGCCAAGCTGGAAGGAACAGAGGATGTATGAGAGTTAATCTAGGGGTAAGTCTCTTTCACCTGCAAACGCAGTGGGTATAGATCCTCAGCTCATCTCTGTGGCCGCCATGGGCTGCACGGTAGCACATGTGGATAGCACTGTGGCTTCACAGCGCCAGGGTCCCAGGTTCGATTCCCCGCTGGGCCACTGTCTGTGTGGAGTCTGCACGTTCTCCCCGTGTCTGCGTGGGTTTCCCCCGGGTGCTCCGGTTTCCTCCCACAGTCCAAAGACGTGCAGGTTATGTGGATTGGCCATGAAAAATTGCCTTTAGTGTCCAAAATTGCCCTTAGTGTTGGGTGGGGTTACTGGGTTACGGGGATAGGGTGGAGGTGTTGACCTTGGGTAGGGTGCTCTTTCCAAGAGCCGGTGCAGACTCGATGGGCCGAATGGCCCCCATCTGATTCTATGAAGTTGGACTAAAATAACTTTGCGAGGGTATTTTTTTATTTTGACAGCCTCAAGGGATGTTAAGAGGTTGTCCCTGCTTCTAAACCCAGAGCTGTGAATAATTAAATGCCTCAGAGCCCGACCCCAGCCTCCAGTGCAGCTTCCTGTTACTGATGACCCCTTGTAGCTACCGAAGCCCGGGTCACTCTCCCCTCAACTTGACATCCAGAGTTTAACTTGACAACAGGCCATGGCATGGCTTACCTGTTGGTGAAGGAGATATTGAGAGAAAGGGAGAAGACGAACAAAAAAGGAAGTGAAAGTAGGGCTGAGAGTGAAAATAAACGAGACTGAAAGCGCAGGGGTAATCACCCGAGGAGGCAAGGGAAAGTCAACGAGAGAAAGAGACGGAGAAAGAGAGACGGTGAGAGGCACGGAGCTGGAGAACGAGATAAAGGCAGCGAAGGGGCAGAAATAACGTAGAGTGGACAGCGGGATTCTCCGTCCCGCCACACCCGTTTCCTGGCCAATGGGGGGGGGTCCCCACCCCCCGCGCCGTCGAGAAACCCGGGGGCGTGAGTGCGCTACCGGCGAAGTGGAGGATCCCACCGACGGAGAATCAGGGCCTTTGTTCTGGTGTTTAATAGACACATGAGCCCCTCACCCATCATCACCCAACCCTCTCAGCATAATCTTCTCTGTCTTTCTCTCTCGTTGATGCTAAAAAGATGTTGGGCGCGATTCTCTGCTCCCGCGCCGGTTGGGAGAATCGCCTGGGTCGGCAGATTTTCCCGCGACGCTGGTCTGGCACCCTCCCGCGATTCACGGAAGCGGCCAGATCGGCACAATCACGTTTTGCGCGGCGCGGTCCAGTGAATCGCCCGAGACAGCCAAAATGGCGATTCACCGCTACCCCCGCGATTCTCCGGCCCGGATGGGCCGAGCGGCCTGCCCAAAACGGCGGGTTCCCCCCCGGCGCCGTCCACACCTGGTCGCTGCCGGCGGGAACAGCGCCGGAACGCTGGGGGAGCGGCCTGCGGGGGGGGGGGGGGCGAGGGGGGATCCTGCACCGGGGGGGGCTCAAAAGGGGTCTGGCCCGCGATCGGTGCCCACCGATCATCGGGCCAGCCTCTCTGAAGGAGGACCTCCTTTCTTCCGCAGCCCCACAAGATCCGTCATGCGCGGGTGACGGCAGTTATGCGGCGCCGGCCGCGTCATGTATGCGGCGCCGCCTTTACGCGGCGACAAGGCCTGGCGCGTGTAAATGACGCGGCGCAGCTCCTAGCCCATTATTGGGCCCTGAATCGGTCGGGATAGGGGCCGTTTCGCGCCGTTGTGAACCTCGACGCCGTTCACGACGGCATGAGCACTTAGTCGCGGGAGCGGAGAATCGCGCCAGTTACTCCTTGTGGGTGAGACTAGAAATGGGGGGGGGCACACTACAGTTTAAAAATAAACGGGGGGCGAAATTCTCCGGAAACGGCACGATGTCCGCCGACTGGCGCCCAAAACGGCGCTAATCAGACGGGCATCGCGCCGCCCCAAAGGTGCGGAATGCTCCACATCTTTGGGGGCCGAGCCCCAACATTGAGGGGCTAGGCCGACGCCGGAGGAATTTCCGCCCCGCCAGCTGGCGGAAACGGCCTTTGTTGCCCCGCCAGCTGGCGCGGAAATGACATCTCCGGGCGGCGCATGCGCAGGAGCGTCAGCGGCCGCTGACAGTTTCCCACGCATGCGCAGTGGGGAGGGTCTCTTCCGCCTCCGCCATGGTTGAGACCGTGGCGGAGGCGGAAGGGAAAGAGTGCCCCCACGGCACAGGCCCGCCCGCGGATCGGTGGGCCCCAATCGCGGGCCAGGCCACCGTGGGGGCACCCCCCGGGGTCAGATAGCCCCTCGCCCCCCCAGGACCCCGGAGCCCGCCCACGCCGCCTTGTCCCGCCGGTAAGGTAGGTGATTTAATTTACGCCGGCGGGACAGGCAGTTTAGCGGCGGGACTTCAGCCCATCCGGGCCGGAGAATCGAGCGGGGGGGGCCCGCCAACCGGCGCGGCGCGATTCCCGCCCCCGCCAAATCTCCGGTGCCGGAGACTTCGGCAATCGGCGGGGGCGGGATTCACGCCAGCCCCCGGCGATTCTCCGACCCGGCGGGGGGTCGGAGAATGTCGCCCGGGGTCTCCCATCTGAGACGGAGAGGGGAGTGAATGTTTTCCCTCGAGGTTCGTGAGTCTTTGTAACTCTCTTCCCCGGAAAGCGGTGGAGACAGGGTCAATGGATAGTCTTAAGGCAGAGGTGGATCGCTTCTTGATTGACGAGGGGATCAAAGGTTATCGGGGATGAGGTCACAATCAGATCAGCCATGATCTTATCAAATGGCGGAGCAGGCTCGAGGGGCCGAATGGCCTCCTCCTGCACCTAGATAGTATGTTCGCATTGGATCTCTTTGCCTGTCTTCCTCTTAAATGCATCTGTGCTAGTCACCTCAACCACTCTCTGCGATAGCGAGATTCACTTTATCATCACTCTCTGGGTCAAGAAGCCCCTCCTGACTTCGCGGCAGGCTGGAAGGGCCAAATGGCCTGCTCCTGGCTCTTAATCTGTCTGTTCATATGTCCCCTATTGGATTTATTGATAAGTATGTTGAGTTGATGGTCCCCAGTTTTGATCACCTCTACAATTAGGAACATTTGCTCCAAGTCCAAACTCTCATGAACCTTTTCATAATCTTAAAGACCTCTACCAGGATGTCCCAAACTCTTCTCTTTACTAGAGAAAAGAGTCCCGGGCAGTTCTCATCTATTCCAGTAATCCTTTTCGTTCCGGGACTACCCCCCGTGAATTTCTTTAGCACCATTTCCATTTCCTCTGTGTCCATTTCATCAAACCAGAACGGTTCTCCAAATGAGGCCTCATGAAGGTTTGTTTTGAAAACTTTCCTGATTCCCATACTATCTCGTAGAATCCCAAAGTGCAGAAGGAGACCGTTCGGCCCATCTAGTCTGCACCGACCCTCCGAAGGAGCACTCCACCCAGCTCCACTCACCTGCCCTATCCCCTGTAGCCTAGCCCGCACATCTTTGGACTACAGGAGGGAACTGGAGCACCCGAAGGAAACCCACGCAGACACGGGGAGAGCGTGCAAACTCCACACAATCGCCCAAGGCCGGAATCGAACCTGGGTCCTTGACGCTGTGAGGCAGCAGTGCCAACCGCTGTGCCACTGTGCTGCCCTCAAGAAGCTCCATCCCTCTAGAAATGTACCCTGGTGTTTGGGTTGCTTTTTCTAAAATGAGAGAGTGCCCATTTAGCGGCGTTAAGAGTCGAATGAAAGTATTTCCTTGTATCAGTATCTGATCGATAAATCAAGGCAGCAGGCAACGTGGGCTCTGATTTAAAGATTCCCGGTTCTATATAATGTGCAGCCTGGGAACAGAGCGTAATAATTGTCTCTGAGCTCGAGTCGGGGTGTAAAAGTGGAAGGTATCTTTTACTGGTATATATTTAGCTCTGTGCTATCAATGGATTATAATTAGGACGAGTGATTCATTCTCGCTCAAGGCTGCTTAGGAATCACCGCCCCCAGGATTCTGTAAACCGAAATGCAGAAACAGGTACGCGCGGTAACTCATGGCATCGCCTCACAGGATGTCACTGAG
Source organism: Scyliorhinus torazame (assembly GCF_047496885.1). Classification (NCBI taxonomy): domain Eukaryota; kingdom Metazoa; phylum Chordata; class Chondrichthyes; order Carcharhiniformes; family Scyliorhinidae; genus Scyliorhinus; species Scyliorhinus torazame. Next base: position 22,090,848 of record NC_092733.1, on the reverse strand, counting down.
CCCCAGCGGTCAGATTTACAAAGCAAAACAGCATCATGCGCTAGTGTGCCATGTGTGAATCTGAACTCCATGTGTAGAGACAGTTATTAAATGACACTGCGCCTCGGGACGCATCCTTTGGCTGGGTTTCAGGGAGTGATTCTACCAAAAGGGAACAAAATCGCATTGCCGGGAAACACGTGGCTATTCAACACGACTCACGTTGTTTAAGGGGCCTGAGCGGGGTATGTGCAGCCGAGGTCGCACGTAGCCCCGATTTGTACAGAGGGGAGGAGTGGAGCTCCTCAGTCTACCGGGAGATCGGGACGCCATTTAAAAATGGCCGAGACCCCCGAAACGATCCCCGGCATTCTCCCCCCCCCAGCCCACACACACTATGGGAGGGTCCAAAGCCCCCTCCGGACCCGTCAACACCCATGCCGGGCACCACCAGCCCGAGCACACGTGTGCACAAAATGCAAGCTTGGCACCCTGGCAGTGCCCCTGCCAGCTGGCATCTTAGCAGTGCCAGACTGGCTCCCAGGTGGCACTGCCAGAGTGCCAAGCTGGCACTGCCAGGTGGCACCAACAGTGCCAGGGAACCCTATTCAAAGGCCATGCAGCTGGGGACCCCCACAAGTGCCATACAGTAAGAGTACTGTTGTAATCACAGAATCTTCACAGAAGGAGGCCATTCGGCCCATGGAATCTGCACTGGCTCTTTGAAAGAGCATTCTACCTAATCCCACTCCTCTGCCTTATCCCCGTAACCTTGGCCATTCTTTCTTTTCAGATAGTAATCCTGTTCCCTTTTGAACATCTCGATCAAACCTGCCTCCACCACCTTGTCGGGAAGTTCATCCCAGACTCCAAGCACCCTCTGGGTGAAAAATTCAGTGAGGGATCCCATTAACTGAGTCTGAATTTAAGAACAGAATGAAAACATAAAAACTAGGAGCGGGAGTGGGGAATTCAGCCCCTCGAACCCGCTCCACCATTCAATACGATCATGGCTGATCTCCACTTGGCCTCGTCGCCAATGTCCTGTCCCCTCCCCATCATCCTTCATCCCGCTATTAATTAAAAACCTATCCATCTCTTCTTTAAATTTGTTCTCGTGTTCCGGAATCCATTGCACTCTGGGGTAGCGAATTCCACAGATTCACAATGTTTTGAGTGAAATAATTCCTTCTCATTTCTGTTTTCAATCTGTCACTCCTTAGCCTAAAACTACGGGGCTGGATTCTTCGAACCGGTCCCCGGATAATCGCGTTTGGCACGGGGGCGGAGAATGGCTGTTTACCCGGAAATCGGGACAGGAGAGTAGCTCGGGAGGCGCTCACGGGCGGTCTACGCGGAGCGGGTAGGGGGGCCATTGACAGAGGCCCCTCCGTGCGCGAACTCCCGACCGGAAGTGCGGGGGCCCCGTATCCGCAGCCAGAGCTGCGAGGAGCACTCCGGAGGCCCTGCCAGCCCCCTGCAGGTCGGAGAATCGCTCAGGACTTTCTTAAGGAAAGTCCAGAGTGAAACACCAGCCGGAGTCGATTCTGGCCTTGGTGTGTGGAGTTTGCACGCCCACCCCGTGTCTGCGTGGGTTTCCTCCGGGGTGCTCCGGTTTCCTCCCACAGTCCAAAGATGTGCAGGTTAGATGGAGTTACGGGGATGGGGCGGGGTGGGGGGGCGGGGAGTTGTCCTAGGTAGGGTGCTCTTTCGGAGGGTCTGTGCAGGTTCGATGGGCCGAATGGCCCCCTTCTGCACTGTAGAGATTCTATCCTCAGGATTCTAAGTGATGCTAACCTGGAACTTGCTGTCCACGAGTAGAGTAGAAGCAGAGATGATCAGTGATTTCGAAAGGGGGGGTAAAGATTGGGGGAATGGGCCCGTCTGGATTACTCGACCGAGTGTGGACTCAATAGTCAGAATGGCCTCTTTCTGTGCCTGTGATTCAGTGTGAGGGTCCCCTGTCCATGCTTTCACAAGAACGTTAGCAGTCAATGGGAGTCAGTCCCTTCAGAAGGGGGGAAAGGCGGCAAGGTGGCGCAGTGTGTTAGCACTGTTGCCTCACAGCATCGGGGATACAGGTTCGATTCCGGCTTGGGGGGACTGTCTGTGTGGAGTTTGCACATTCTCCCTGTGTCTGTGTGGGTTTCTTCCGGTTTCCTCCCAGAGTCCAAAAGATGTGCAGGTTAGGTGGATCAGCCGTGATAAATTGCCCCTTAGTGTCCAGGGATGTACAGGTTAGGTTAGGAGGATAGGGCCGGGTGGGACAGTGTACCTGGGTAAAGTGCTCCTTCTGAGGGTCGGTGCTGTCGTGTTAGGTACACTGGGTTTAACACTGGCTGCAACTGGATGCAGCTTAGATCAGAAAGATACTCCAGACCTTGAAGTTAGTTCAATCAGGTTTATTGAACTCCTAGCACAGTTGGCACAGTTCTCTGTGAGTTCAACTCTCTGCTAACTTAAGTGTGGTTACTCTGTCTGACTGAACCAGACTAGCTCTTAGCCACGTGCTGGAGGTGTGAGATTGTAACAACACCCTTGACTGACTCTCTAGATGTTCATCAGTGGAAAGAGGTGGAGTGTGAGTGCCTCGTGTCTTTTATAGTGAGATACCACCCCCAAGTGTCCTGCCTGCTTATTGGTCATGCCCTGTTCTCTGTGTCCATAAGCCGCTTGTCTGTATAATAATTATGTGTGTGTCTGCATATCATGACAGGTGCAGACTCGACGGGCTGAATGGCCCATTTCAGCACCGTCAGGATTCTATGGTTCTAAGAATCAGGGGCAATACAATTCTGTTTGAAGCTGGCTTCCCACTTCCCCCACAAATTCCTGAAATGACAAAGGATCTGTGAAAACCTGTGGACGAGGGGCCCTCCCTGAGCTTGCAAAACGCCACCCTGGGCATTTGAACAAGCACAGTGATTTTTACATTTTTGGTGGTGGTGGGGGTGGGGGGGGGGGGGGGGGGGGGGAGGAGGAGGCGAGCTAACTGCCCGAGAGATAAAAGCATGTTTAAAAAGGCAAAAAAGTGCCCCAGCAGGCGCCAGCTTTAGACGCCAGGGGGAAGTGAGACTGATGCCTAGCTGCAGCCCTTTCAAGAGTTTTCACATCAGTGGAAAAACAAACTGCAGAAAGGGCAAGAGTGAGCGACAGAAATAGTGGCAAGGAGGGAGGAGAGAGTTTGCCAAGCGCTGGGAGGAGTTCCTCAGAGGGTTGGGTAATATTTATATGTGAAAAAAAAAATGATTGCAACAGCTTAGAGGCAGCCCAGCTCCTGCTGACAGCACGAATCTGCTTTCGAGGAAGATCAAATTCATACTCGGAACTGAAAGAGACTTTCTCTGCTGCCAGTCAATGTGAGTCTCATTTTTCTTTGCTGCTCTCAACGGGGAGATTGTGACCAGTAAATATTGTCTGTGTTCGGCTGCATTTATTCCGTCAAGAGTTCCACAGCTGGAGGATCTTTATTGCACTCGAACCATCTGAAATCTTGAATTGGTGGGGAGCTCAGCGGCTTTGGATGAGCACTGTGTGAGGCGCAGGTTTGACCGTGTTTTCGTCTGGCTGCTGTTGACATTGTGGCGACTGATTTCTTTTTGACGACGGGAGCAAGTGTGAGGTAAATCAGAGCCCGTTTCCCCCACACTTGGCTGGGATGCCGAGCCCTGCCTGAGGGCTGGGACTGTGTGCTTGCTGCTGTGGCTGTGGGAAGCTGGAAAACTGGCTTGAATTCGCACACAGCCTGCTGAGGATCTCTGGTGAAATATTCACCAGGGGCTGGTTTAGCACAGGGTGAAATCGCTGGCTTTGAAAGCAGACCAAAGGCAGGCCGGGTTCAATTCCCGTACCAGCCTCCCCGAACAGGCGCCGGAATGTGGCGACTAGGGGCTTTTCACAGTAACTTCATTTGAAGCCTACTTGTGACAATAAGCGATTTTCATTTCACAAAGAGCAAAACTCCACCCTTCCCCCGCTGTAAACCAATTCTCAAAGGGGAGGCTGATTGGCAGTCACGGCCCAGAATGGGACAATAACCAAACTGATTCCTATTATGTCGGAGAACGCTTTGAATGTTAGACAATGTTCCACGTGACTTCTCACCCCTGTTGATATATTATTTACCTTCATTTCCCATAATAGTATTTGGATTGATTACTGTATTTACTGTAATACCATTCCAGTCCCTTATCGTATTTACTACAATATTGCTCCAATCTATTCGAACCTTCCCCTTATATAGAACATACAGTGCAGAAGGAGGCCATTCAGCCCATCGAGTCTGCACTGACCCACGTAAGCCCTCACTTCCACCCTATCCCCGTAACCCAATAACCCCTCCTAACCTTTTTGGTCACTAAGGGCAATTTTGGGCACTAAGGGCAATTTATCATGGCCAATCCACCTAACCTGCACGTCTTTGGACTGTGGGAGGAAACCGGAGCACCCGGAGGAAACCCACGCAGAGACGGGGAGAATGTGCAGACTCCGCACAGACAGTGACCCAGCGGGGAATCGAACCTGGGACCCTGTCGCTGTGAAGCCACAGTGCTATCCACTTGTGCTACCGTGCTGCCCGACACAGTGCTGCCCTTGACATGGGCAGGGTGGGTACCGAGGGATATGGACCAAATGCGGGCAAGTGGAACGAGCTTAGTGATAGAAACTGGGTGGCATGGACAAGCTGGGCCGAAGGGCCTGTTTCCATGCTGCAAACATCTATGACTCTATCTATTGGGACAGTGGATGGTTTGGTTCAATTCCCACAGAGCCCTACTTACTTCGCGGGCGAAGTGAGTGCAAATGGTGAGGTGGCCACACCACTACCCACCCCCCAATCAAACCCTCCTTCCCGCCCCCACCCACCGCCGAGAGATCTCCAAACCTGGCCTTTTGAGCTTTTCCAATTTTAATCTTTTAATCGCTCCCCCGTTATTGGCGGTGCCTTTAACTGTCTGGGCTCCAAACTCTGGTAAACCCTCCCTCTCTGCTTTCAAACTTTTCAGAAACTCCACAAAACTCTTTATTGCCGTCTGAGCTTCTATCCACCTACCTGAATGTGGGGCCTTCTCACTCGGTGGGGGGGGGGGGGTCACCATTTTGCTTTATAATGATCCTGTGAAACACCTTTTGGGAGCATCTTACATGATTAGAGACGCTGTGATAAATCAATGTTGTTAAAAACCGGCGAGGGGAGTTTTAAGTAAAATGCAAATGTTGCCACAATCCGCAGTAACCCTTTGAGAGGGAGCTGATTTAACCTGAGTGTCACCACACCTCAGGAAGGGAACAAGGTTGAGAAGGCAGTGGGTGGGTGGGGGGGGGTTCATGAACAACCCTGGCTGGTGCGGGAGTTAAACTCTCGCTGTTGCCGTTGCTCCGCCTCACGGATCAGCCGTCCAGCCAACTGAGCTAAACCGATGCCCAGAGTTTTAAACAGCAGCTTAGCCGTAAGGTATTAAATGAACAGCAGTACAGGGTTACCAACTGGTGTTGTGACTGACGATTATAACTAGCGCAGGATTTCAACACACTCTCGACAGTAAGCGATTATTTTTAGTATCGTTGTGTGCTGGGTCAGACTGTGAAGGTTTAGCACAGGGCTAAATCACTGGCTTTGAAAGCAGACCAAGGCAGGCCAGTAGCACGGTTCAATTCCCATTCCCGCCTCCCCGAACAGGTGCCGGAATGTGGCCACTAGGAGCTTTCCACAGTAACTTCATTTGAAGCCTACTTGTGACAATAAGCGATTTTCATTTTCAAGTTATTTTATTCCCTCATCCTTCAGTGCAAATGCTTTTAGAGGGAAGAGGGAGCAGATAACAGATTGGGGCCTTTAGTGAATGACAGGATTGACAGAGCATTTCTTTAATCAATGGGATTTACGGATTGAATGGGAGGCAGAGGGATGAGTGTGAATTAGAGTCAAGTTAGATCCAGAGAGAGAGAGAGAGAGAACGAATGAAAGATTGAATGGATGACAGAAACAAAGGTTGGGGTTTTAAGGTCGCTTCTGGCCCGGGACCGCAATTCCCACCCGAAGTCAGCGGACCTTTGGCTGGCCCGTCAAACTTAGCGTCCCGCCCATGACGAATCCTGCCACCAACGGGACTGGAAAACCCCGGCCAAAATATAAGAAAGCAGAATTCAATTTTACTTTTCCCAAACCTCCAGGAACAATTTACCACGTGAAGGCATTAGACTTTGCAGATTCTTGTCCCGGGCTGGAGAGGTTGAATGAAAATGGCTTATTGTCACAAGTGGGCTTCAAATGAAGTTACTGTGAAAAGCCCCTAGTCGCCACATTCTGGCGCCTGTTCGGGGAGGCTGGTACGGGAATTGAACTGTGCTGCTGGCCTGCCTTGGTCTGCTTTAAAAGCCAGCAATTTAGCCCTGTGCTAAACCAGCCCGTTATGGGGACATAAATCTTACCATTAAAAAGGGTCCTTACGCCGTTAAGTGCCAGCCCTAACTTTCTCCGTGGAGTTTAATGGCAATAATGGAGCAAATCCAGCATTTCCTTGAAAGTGGTGAGGACGTTTGACAGCAGGATGGCGCATTCCTGGGGCTAATGGCTAAACGGTACCAATCCTCTAGCGACCTTTGACAATTCTCAACACAACTGTGTAACACCCTTCTCTCTGGGTGCCCTTAATCATAGGTCCAACAGGTTTATTTGGAATCACTAGCTTTCGGAGCGCAGCTCCTTCATCAGGTGAGTCCTGAAAGCTAGTGATTTGAAACAAATCTGTTGGACTTTAACCTGGTGTTTTAAGACTTCTTACTGTGCTCACCCCAGGCCAATGTCACCATCTCCCCCTCCTGGCTTAATCATAGGATCATAAACTTGCAGTGCAGAAGGAGGCCATTCGGCCCATCGAGCCTGCATCAGCCCTTGGAAAGAGCACCCCACGTAAGCCCACACTTCCACCCTATCGCCGTAACCCAGTAACCCCACCCAACCTTTTTGGGCACTAAGGGCAATTTTAACATGGCCAATCCACCTAACCGTGCCATCTTTGGACTGTGGGAGGAAACCGGAGCACCCGGAGGAAACCCACACAGACACGGGGGGGGGGGGGGGGGGGGGGGGTGGAGAAGGTGCAAACTTTGCACAGAGAGTGACCTGAGGCCGGGAATTGAACCTGGGACCCTGGAGCTGTGAAGCAACAGTGCTAACCACTGTGCTACTGTGCTGCCTAAAGTTTGCCATTAAATTTTACCCGCATGTTCAAAGCCAAGTCATTGTGTTAAAAGATCCTTGCCTTATTGAGCCAATAATAGTCTGTTCAGAGGAGGTTCCTGCTTCTGAGCTGGAGAAGGTTAAAAACTATCAATTTGCCACCCAATAGAGAATTGTCCAACTAACCGGTCCCTTGTGGGTGTTCAGGCTGCTCAAGGTGGCCTTCCCAAACACCATAGAGGTTTGTTCATTGAAAGTCCAATATTGCTTCAGCTTCTAGCTGCCCTAAGGCAGCGATCGATGTACAACTAACATGCAAACAAACTGATGATCCAAGTATTTTGCTTTCATATTTTAACAGGTTACGTCAAGCCTGAGATTTTCTGTCTGAAAGAATCAGCCCCGTCGGTTTGGCAAAGATGTCCGTGCTTGAACCATTCCAGGGGGTTGGAGAACCAAAGACTGACCACCTCCAGGGTCTGACGCCAGCTCCTCGCACCCTGGACCTCTGCACTCCACGCCTGTCCTTCGCTGATGAAGCCGTGTCTTTGCTCACCAACAACAGCCTCTTGGCCAGGTCCCTGCTGGGCACCAGGCAGATCAAACATAAAGGCGCCAACTCCATGAGCCGCAGGAAACGGGAGTTCATCCCGGACGAGAAGAAAGACAACAGCTACTGGGACAAGCGTAAGAAGAACAACGAGGCAGCCAAGAGATCGCGGGAGAAGCGGCGAGTCAATGACATAGTCCTCGAGCAGCGAGTCATTACACTACTTGAGGAAAACGCCAGACTGAAGGCCGAACTCTTGGCTTTAAAGTTCAGGTTCGGTCTCATAAAGGAGCCCTCAGAGGCTCCCGTTGCCCAGAATCATCCCCAGCCTCACCGCTGCATTTCCGATGTTCAATCAGCTTTTCTGCCCAGATCTGAGAATGTTTATGCCATGCAGCCCGTGGACAGTAAGAGTCTTCCACCCAGGAACCAGCAGTTCAGAGCGGAACTTGGGGTGGAACCGGAGTCCTGCGTGGTGTCGGAAGACTCCGGGATCTCCACACCCGGAAGTTCCAACGTCGGAAGCCCCGTCTTCTTCGATGACCGCTTGAGTGACCTGGACAAATTCTCTCCCAATCACGAGGACCGCTACGAAACCCAGCTGTCCTCCAGCAGCGATGTGGAGGTGGACCTCGGGAGGATGTATCCCAGTGAGAGCTTGAAGCCAACAAGGTCCCTCGAGCTGATGGAGATGGTCAAGAGTTTGCCCCACAAGCTGCGCTTTAAAATCGGAGCTGGGGTGGAAGAGGGTGCCGAGGTCGACGTGAAACTCAAGGTGGTCCAGATGGCGATGGGCAGCTTTGGCAGGGGTGCCCCCGAGCCCACAGTCGGACAAATCAGGGAGCAGCAGCAGGGATGCTACGCCAGTGCACTGATGCCACAGGCCGACCGAGGAGCTGCCGCCGGCTTGGCACTGCCCACTTGGCGACCTCATGCCGGACCTTTACCAGACGAGAGCAAAAGCGGTCTGAACTATAGATGCATGCAGGGCACTGCCCACCTCAGTGCCCAGGGAGCTCTGCGATATCCCAAAGACACCCTGAAGGAGGACTCCACGTACAAATCAGAAAATAGTGCCCTTAAGAATCAGCTGGCTTCTCTCTCGGCTGAGGTGGCACAGCTGAAGAAGATGTTTTCTCAGCAAATGTATTCCAATCTCAATTAAGAAGGGATGCCTGTTGAGACTTGTACATTTATTTTGATTTGCCTCCCATTAAGTAGTTAAGTTATTTGCAAGTACCTGAGTCTGTGCAAATATTTATTGTTGGTGATGTAAATAGACTTCAAAGGCGTGTGAATATATTTTTACTTTATTTTCTAACTGATCACTGTTGTTGTAATAAACTCTTTTAAAAACGGGAAATGGGAATTCTTCACCTTCGTAACGCCTTTCGCAAAACACCACACGCTTCTCACCTCGCCCCGAGGCGTGCAGCGGCACCTCCAGACGCGGAAAGCCGGGCGCACAAGGGAGTCTCGATTTCGATCTCCTGGTCAGCTTCGAGTTAACCGGTCTGTGCCGGGGCAGCAACTACGGTTAAACCCAGGTCCCGTCGGCGAATTGGCCCCGGGATATCCGTTGAGCCCGACTGCCGCTCTACCAGAACTTACGGGTCTGGACCCGGCTGCGATTGCCCCCCCCCCCCCCCGTAGTCGAATAGCTCGTCGACCAAAACAGAGAGAACGGTTGAGCTACAGGAAGGTCTGCCAATACCCGTGGAGTTGAGCCAAGTAAAGGACAACCCCCCCCCCCCCCCCCCCCCCCCACCACCCAAATTCGGAGAGGAAAAAAGAGAAGTGGAACAAATACCATCCAGTAGCTTCTTTAACAATAGGTGGGATCTGTCTGGAAGGCTGACAACAGCTGTAGCGGCCTGAACAGCCACTTAGGGACAAGCTTGAGAAATAGAATGAATATTGGGAATGGGCAGAGAGGTACTTTCATGGGTGGGAGCTCAGGGGGGCGCAGTAACTTGACATGACCACACGTTGTGCTAAAGAGCAGCAAGGCCTAGGCTGCCTCCAATTGGCGAGGGCCTGTTCGCAGCCAACGGCAAAGAGACAAGTGAAGTAGGTCCACCATTTTGTTTTTGCGGAGGGGGGGGGGGGGGGGGAGGGGAGGTTTGGCACCAAGCCTGCCTGGCTGCTACTTTTCAACCTGAGATAAGACTATAACTTGCTGAAGAAATGATTGGATTTGTTTATTGTCACGTGTACCGAGGTACAGTGAAAAGTATTTTTCTGCGAGCAGCTCAACAGATCATTAAATACATGGGAATAAAAGAAAATACATAATAGGGCAACACAACATATACAATGTAACTACATAAGCACTGGCATTGGATGAAGCATACAGGGTGTAGTGTTAATGAGATCAGTCCATAAGAGGGTCGTTTAGGAGTCTGGTGACAGTGGGGAAGAAGCTGTTTTTGAGTCTGTTCGTGCGTGTTCTCAGACTTCTGTATCTCCTGCACGATGGAAGAAGTTGGAAGAGTGAGTAAGCCGGGTGGGAGGGATCTTTGATTATACTGCCCGCTTTCCCCAGGCAGCGGGAGGTGTAGATGGAGTCAATAGATGGGAGGCAGGTTTGTGTGATGGACTGGGCGATGTTCACGACTCTCTGAAGTTTCTTGCGGTCCTGGGCCGAGCAGTTGCCATACCAGGCTGTGATGCAGCCCGATAGGATGCTTTCGAGGTGCATCTGTAAAGGTTGGTCAGGGTTAATGTGGACATGCCGAATTTCCTTAGTTTCCTGAGGAAGTATAGGCGCTGTTGTGCTTTCTTGGTGTAGCGTCGACGTGGGTGGACCAGGACAGATTTTTGGCGATGTGCACCCCTAGGAATTTGAAACTGCTAACCACCTCCACCTCGGCCCCGTTGATGCTGACAGGGGTGTGTACAGTACTTTGCTTCCTGAAGTCAATGACCAGCTCTTTAGTTTGCTGGCATTGAGGGAGAGATTGTTGTCACTGCACCACTCCACTAGGTTCTCTAATCTTCCTCCTGTATTCTGACTCGTCGTCATTCACGATCCGGCCCACTATGGTCGTATCGTCAGCAAACTTGTAGATGGAGTTGGAACCAAGTTTTGCCAGCCTTGCGGGGCGCCGGTGTTGAGGACTATTGTGGAGGAGGTGTTGTTGTTCATTCTTACTGATTGTGGTCTGTTGGTCAGAAAATCGACGATCCAGTTGCAGAGTGGGGAGCCAAGTCCTAGGTTTTGGAGCTTTGATATGAGCTTGGCTGGGATTATGGGGCGGGATTCTCCGACCCCCCGCCCGGTCGGAGAATCGCCAGGGACTGGCGTGAATCCCACCCCCGCCGGTTGCCGAATTCTCTGGCACCGGATATTCGGCGGGGGTGGGAATCGCGCCGCGCCGGTTGGCGCCCCCATGGGCCGAAGTCCCGCCGCTAAAATGCCTGTCCCGCCGGCGTAGATTAAACCACCTACCTTACCGGCGGGACAAGGCGGCGGGGGCGGGCTCCGAGGTCCTGGGTGGGCACTCTTTCCCTTCCGCCTTCGCCACGGTCTCCACCATGGTGGAGGCGGAAGGGACTCCCTCCACTGCGCATGTGCGGGAATGCCGTCAGCGGCCGCTGACGCTCCCGCGCATGCGCCGCCCAGAGATGTCATTTCCGCGCCAGCTGGTGGGGCACCAAAGGCCTTTTCCGCCAGTTGGCGGGGCGGAAATTCGTCCGGCGCGGGCCTAGCCCCTTAAGGTTGGGGCTCGGCCCCCCAAGATGCGGAGCATTCCGCACCTTTGGGGCGGCGCGATGCCCGACTGATTTGCGCCGTTTTGGGCGCCAGTCGGCGGACATCGTGCCGATACTGGAGAATTTCGCCCCTGGTGTTGAAGGCGGAGCTGTAGTCAATAAATAGGAGTCTGATGTAGGAGTCCTTGTTTTCGAGATGCTCTAGGGATGAATGTAGAGCCAAGGAAATGGCGTCTGATGTGGGATTTACAAAAATAACAAAGATTCTGTTTGCCGACCACGGTCAAACGGGCGGGATGCTCTGGTCTCGTCTGTGGCGTTCCAGCCAAACCTCCATTCACCGTCAGTGGTACCAGAAAATCCCAGCTGCGAACGAGGGCCGAACGTTTCAGCCAATTTGAAAGCAAAAAGATTCATTACCCAATGGCTGATGCTCGACTGTCATCCAAACAGCCTTCCCCCCTCTCCCTACACACCATTTCCAATACTTTCATATCTGATGAAGAGAAATGTACAAATAATCTTTTTCAATGTCCTGATTTATTTTACTTCAGGGTTACACCCAGCAGTGTCCTGGAGATTGATCTTCAATTCAATAAGGGTGGCACAGTGGCTTAAGGCAGCACGGTGGTTAGCACTGTTACCGTATACTGTTACTTGGGTGACTACGTGGAGTTTGCACGTTCTCCCCGTGTGTGCGTGGGTTTCCTCCGGGTGCTCCGGTTTCCTCCCACAGTCCAAAGATGTGCAGGTCAGGTGGATTGGCCACGCTAAATTGCCCCTTAGTGTCCAACGATGTGCAGGTGAGGTGGGGTTACGGGGATAGGGCAGGGGACTGGGCCTAGGTAAGGTGTTCTTTCAGAGGGTCGGTGCAGACCCAATGGGCCGAATGGTCTCCTTCGGCACTGTAGGGATTCTGTGGAATTCCTGGAGACTCCAGGCCAATCCTGAGGGTTGGCAGCCATATTGGAGACGCAGGGGCAATCAGACAGGAAGCGAGCAAAAGTGGAATGTTCACTGTACTTGCATGAGTGTAAAAACTAGTCAATATCCACAGGACTGACCAAACCTTTCCCCCCATTAATTTGTAATCTTGCTGCTATCTCCCGTAAGAGGAGCATTGATCATCTGCCTAAATGTCACCATCTATACACATTTGGGGAATAAAGTTCTAACCACTATCAAATAATTGCCATTCTCTACGTGAAATAAATGTCACAGTTCAGGAGGCCAAGGTCAATGCGGCGCCCATCGTGTAAGAGGCAAGACTGATGGGTAAGCGCGTGGATTGACACATGGAATTATGACATTGTTGCCGTCACGTGGTTAAGGGAAGGGAAGGACTGGAAACCTAATATTCCGGGGTATAGGCGAGACAGAGGAGGGTGTGAAAAGGAGGGGGTGTTGCACTATTAATCAAAGAATCAACTACTGCCATGTGGAGAGATGATATGGAAGGATCTTCAAATGACGCTTTATGGGCAGAACCCAGGAATGCAAAGGGGGTAGCCACATTACTGGGAGTGTATTATAGTCCCCCGAAGTGTCAGTGGGAAATAGAGGAGCAGATATGTAGACAATTTACTGAGGTGTGTAGAATAATAACTGGGTAATTATACTAAGGGACCGCCTTATCCCCACAACCCTTGATTTCCAGAGATTATGCCCTCTGGTCCTAGACTCTACCACAAGGGGTAACAACCTTTTACTATCTACCATGTCTAGCCCCCCTGAGACAAACTAAGATACTGCCCTCCCAGATAAGGTGGCATAAATTAAAAATTAGGTCAGGACCAACCCCAAGTGCCTCAGAGCACCCCCCCGTGACGTCAAGCCTATTTTACAATCTCATTTAGAGAGGAAGAAAGCTGGAGAAATATGGCTTGACCCATTCATTCAACTTTTCCATAAACTGTGTGGTATTTACCCCTCTGGAAGCCTGTACTTTCTTGGGTTGTGCTCTGTGCTATGCACAGATATAGCTCGGGTGGGTTGAAGCACTTGAGAGGCCACATCACCAATTGGGTGCCAGACACCAACTGCGCTTGACCAAAACCACATTGCAAAATTACCCAGAATTCACTACAATGGGGTCAATGCCAGACAGAGCTCACAGCTGATTGGCGCGGTAACGAATACGCCCTCTGAGAGGGGAGTAGAGGGAAAATCACGAGGTGCTTCGGGATATCGAACCTCGTCGCTATTTGCTTCGAGGGATTGTTTGGGGAACGGGGGAGGCATTTGTGACAGAACCTGCCTCTCTCGGGCTTCCCTCAGCAGAGGTACACCACATGAACCTATCCCATCCCCCAATGGAGACGTTGCGTGTTCATCATCGTTAAAAAGGCGGAAGAACGGCGAAGGTGGGATGGGGGAAAGTTATGTAGCAGAAAGAGTGGGGAGAATAAGGAGAAAAAACATGCCTGGGTTGCTGCTATATAATAATATTCTTACAGGAGGTTGAAAATATCCTTTCCCATGGTCAGCCAAACACAAGGAACACTGGTGGCTTTCATCTCTATTGGCCCCTTGCCATCTCTTTAATAATAACAGATTAAGCAAACAAAAAAGTTCTTATTGCGACAGACCACGGAATTTCAAAATTCATTCCCAGGAGCTTTGGCCTTCAACATTTCTGTCTATCTTCATTCAGCTCTGTTCTCTTACGCTTAAAGAAAAGGGCAATATGGCCTGTACAGGACACGGAACAAATCCCACTCCCTCTCGCACAGGTACGCCACCCAAATACACACCCGCCAAACCCACCCTGCAAACCATCCAACTAATCCTCTCAACTAACATACCTGGATCAGCTTTTATTCATTGGATATTGGTGTCACTGGTCACTGACTGGGCCATCATTCATTGCCGTACTTTAGGGCGGCACGGTGACACGATGGTCAACACTGCTGCCTCACAACGCCAGAGACCTGGGTTCAATTCCGGTCTCGAGTGACTCTCTTGTGTGCAGTTTACATGTTCCTCCCGTGTCTGCGTGGGTTTCCTCCGGCTGCTCTGGTTTCCTCCCACAGTCCAATGAAATGAAATGAAATGAAAATCGCTTATTGTCACAAGTAGGCTTCAAATGAAGTTACTGTGAAAAGCCCCTAGTCGCCACATTCCGGCGCCTGTTCGGGGAGGCTGGTATGGGAATTGAACCGTGCTGCTGGCCTGACTTGGTCTGCTTTCAAAGCCAGCGATTTAGCCCAGTGTAATGCTGTGCAGGTTAGGTGGATTGGCCACGCTAAATTGCCCCTTAGTGTCCACAAGGTTACATGGGGTTACTGGGTTAAGGGGATAGGGTGGGGGAGTGGGCCTAGGTGGGGTGCTCTCTCGGAGGGTCAGTGCGGACTCAATGGGCCGAATGGCCTCCTTCTGCACTGTAGAGATTCTATGACTCTATGATTTCAGAGTCAACCACATTGCTGTGCATCTGAAGGCCAGACCAGTTAAGGATGGCAGATTTCCCTCTCTGCAATCGACAGTGGTTTCATGGTCATCATTAGACTTTTAATTCCGGATTTTCCCATTGACTTCAAACTACACCATTTCCGCCGGGGTGGGATTCGAACCCAGGTCACGGGTCCAGTGCCACTCCCTCCCTCCACACTTGGCCAGCTAAATAAAACATACCCCCCGTCAGATTGCAACAGAAGAGATGCCCCCATTGGCTGTGTGGCCCATTACGACATTACAAATTAAGAGAGGAGGGTGGCCCAGGGGTTAGCACTGCTGCCTCGCGGCGCCGAGGACCTGAGTTCGATCCCGGGCCCGGGTCACTGCCCGTGTGGAGGGTTCACATTCTCACCCCCACAATCCAAAAAATGTGCACGCTAGGTTGCTTGCCCCTTAATTATCAAACTTTTTTTACAAAAGCCAAACCAGGAAGCCCATAGTATGTCTGTCAGCATTTGAAAGAGAATGACTTGCATCTATATAGCAACATTCACAATCTCACGGCATCCCACGCGCAGCCTGGGAAATATTCTTTGAAGTGTAGTCAGCGTTGTAATTTTGGTTCGCAGTTTCGGTCTCCTTATCTGAGGAAGGATGTTCTTGCTCTCGAGGGAGTGCAGCGAAGGTTTACCAGACTGATTCCTGGGATGGCAGGAGGAGAGATTGAGTCTCTGGAGTTCGGAAGGATGAGGGGGGAATCTCAGAGAAACCTATAAAATTCTAACAGGACTGGACAGGGTGGATGCAGGAAGGATGTTCCCGATGGTGGGGGGGTGTCCAGAACCAGGGGTCACAGCCTGAGGATACGGGGTAGACCATTTCGGACAGAGATGAGGAGAAATTTCTTCACCCAGAGAGTGGTGGGCCTGTGGGATTCACTACCACAGAAAGTCGTCGGGGCCAAATCGCTGTATGTTTTCAAGAAGCAGTTAGACATAGCACTTGGGGTGAAAGGGGTCAAAGGTTACGGGGGCAAAGCAGGATCAGGCTATTGAGCTGGATGATCAGCCATGATCATAATGAATGGCGGAGCAGGCTTGAAGGGACGAATGGCCTCCTCCTATTCCTATTTTCTATGTTTCTATGCAAGAAAGGTGACAGCCAATTGTCACAGCATGATTCCACAAACAGCAATGCAAGAATGGCTGATAACGATGTCAACTGAGGGAGACATTTGGCCTGGACACCAGGGGAGGACTCCCCAGAAGTTTTTAAAAAAAATAGCATCAAGGGATATTTTACATGTGACCTCAATTTAATGATGTCAGCGTGGCATTGTACACTCAGGTGGGACTTGAACCCACAGTTTCCGTGACTTAGCAAGGAGAGCTCTTCCAGCGAAATCACCGGCAACACAGGAGCAACAAGCTTTGTGCACTTCACAACAACATCTTTGGGCAGGGCTTGCGGCCTACTTCTGAGGCCTGTGAATGGAACAGCTCGGGTCCTGCAATCGGTCACGTCTATGATCCACTGCACAGTCTGCGGCGGCGAGAGTGGCATAATGGCTTGGCACATATAGGGTTAAGGTGGCACTGAGTACAATACCACCCCGACCCCTGGGCTCCATGTGACGTTGACAAGTGTAGGTCAAAGCATGGAGACTACTCCTAGCTCATACCCTTTTCTTGGTATCTGTGTTAATTGTGTTATACTAGTTAATGAAGACTTACAGCTAACCAACAGAGACTTCTTCCAGATAGTAAGTAAGTAAAGTCACCATAGTTTTTCAATGTCCTGGTGATTTTTCTCCCAATGGCACACAGCAGTGTCCTCTGGGAGATTGATCTTACAGCCCTGGAGACTCCAGGCCAATCCTGGAGGGTTGGCAACCCAAGCAGTCATCGACGTTTACTGCCCTTTGCCCTCTTGGACAGTCAGGGTGCATGATGTCAGCTGTGGCTCAGCAGTTAGCAATCTCTGGGTTCCGGGTTCAATCCCATTCCAAGCTTTGAGCACAAAATTCAAGGCTGACACTCCAGTGCCGTACTGAGGGAGTGCTGCACTGTCAGAGGTGTCTTGCCTCCGATGAGATGTTGAACTGAGGCTCCACCTTGCAGCCTAGGGGGATGTAAAAGATTCTGTGGTACCGGTATGAAGAGGGATAACTATCCCCAGTGGCCTGCGCCAATATTTATCCCTCAATCAACATAACAAAACCAGATTTTCTGGTCATTATCAGTGCTGTTTGTGGCTCTTGCTGTGTATAAATTGGTCCCTCAGAAGAGGTCAGTCAGTGCACAAAATTAAAGGTCACGGAATTGGGATTAACATATTGGCATCGATTGAGAATTGGTAAGCAGACAGGAAACAGAGAGTAGGAATAAATGGGTCTTTTTCGGAGTGGAAGACGGTGACTGGTGTGGACGCTACAGGGATGAATGTTTGAGCCCCAGCTATTCACAATGTACATCAATGATTTGGATGAGGGACTCAAATGTAATATTTCCAGGTTTGCTGATGATGCAAAACGTGGTGGGAATGTGAGTGGTGAGGAGGGTGTTAAGAGGGCGGCACGGTAGCACAGTGGTTAGCACTGTTGCTTCACAGCTCCAGGGTCCCGGGTTCGATTCCTGCCTTGGGTCACTGTCTGTGTGGAGTCTGCACGTTCCCTCCGTGTCTGCGTGGGTTCCCTCCGGGTGCTCCGGTTTTCCTCCCACAAGTCCCGAAAGACGTGCTGTTAGGTAATTTGGTCATTCTGAATTCTCCCTCGGTGTACCCGAACAGGTGCCGGAATGTGGCGACTAGGGAATTTTCACAGTAACTTCACTGCAGTGTTAATGTAAGCCTACTTGTGACAATAAAGATTATTATTATTATTATTATTAAGAGGCTTCGAGGTGATTTAGACAAGTTGAGTGAGTAGGTAAACACATGGGCAGATGCAGTAGAACGTGGATAAGGTGAAGTTATCCACTTTGATCGGAAAAACAGAACGGCGGAATATGATTTAAATGGTGATGTACAAAGGGACCTGGGTTACCTTGTGCACCAATCACTGAAAGCAAGCGCGGAGGTGCAGCAAGCAGTTAGGAAGGCAAATGGTATGTTGGCCTTTATTGCGAGAGGAATTGAGTACAGGAGCAAGGATGTCTAAGAAAGGATGTACTTGCCGTAGAGAGAGTGCAG
The DNA here is from genome assembly GCF_047496885.1 of Scyliorhinus torazame. Lineage (NCBI taxonomy): Eukaryota > Metazoa > Chordata > Chondrichthyes > Carcharhiniformes > Scyliorhinidae > Scyliorhinus > Scyliorhinus torazame. Next base: position 22,072,837 of record NC_092733.1, on the reverse strand, counting down.
CGAAGGTTCACCTGATTGATTCCTGGGTTGTAGTATGAGGAAAGATGAGGTAAACTAGGTCTGTGTTCACTAGAGTTTGGAAGAATGAGAGGGGATCTCATTGAAAGGTATAAAATGCTGACAGGCTGGGCAGATTGAGATGATGATCTCCCTGGCGTGGGGGTCAATAACAAAGGGTCACTGACCCAGGATATGTGTTAGATTCCAAGTTTAAATACACAAAGAAGGGATTAAAAGCAAGCTTGCCTACTGGGCTGCAGGCTTGCCTGCGTACCTGCGTCTGCCCTGACAATCAGTGTGTAAGTGTGTGTGTGTGTGTGCGTGTATCACGTGTGTGTTGGGTGTGTGTGTGTATTATCTTTGTGTCTGTCGGTCTGTCTGTGCAGTGAGGAAGCGCAGCTGGAGAAACTCCCTCTCTGACTGTGGAAGTCAACCAGCCAGCAAAATGGCAGCTGGAGAAAAGAACTGAAATCTCTCAAACCACAGAGCACCTGAAGTGAAGAATGAACTGTCCGCCTGCAGAAGCCAAACCAAACTGGAATCAATTCGTAACGACCCCAACGCGTCACCCCCTACTCCTCGCAAGTCAGGGACAGTTAGAATCATAGAATTCCTACAGTGCAGAAGGAGGCCATTCGGCCCATCAAGTCTGCACTGACCCTCTGGAAGAGCACTCTTCTTAGGCCCAAACTGTATAACTTTTTTATTTATATTCACTTACGACTGGACTCAATTTTTAGTTCTAATCCGTATTTATGTAGATCCAGGGGCCGAATTCTCGCACCCAACGCCGGGTGGGAGAATCGCCCGGGCGCCGCGCGAGTCCCGCCACTCCGCCCCAACGCCCACACGCGATTCTACCCCCCCCCCCCAACCAGCACGGCGCGAATCACGGCTGGCCGCTGGGAGAATCGGCGCTTGCCGTTGGTAACGGGCGAGCGGCGATTCTCTGGCCCGGATGGGCCGAGCGGCCTGCCCAACACAACAGGTTCCTGCCGGCGCCATCCACACCTGGTCGCTGCCGGCGGGAACAGCGTGGGAACGCTGGTGGGGGGGGGGGGGGGGGTGGGGGGCCCTGTGGGGGGGGCCTGCACCGGGGTGGGGGGGAGGCTCAAAAGGGGTCTGGCCTGCAATCAGTGCCCACTGACCGGCCTCTCTGAAGGAGGACCTCCTTTCCTCCGCCGCCACGCAAGATCCATCCGCCATCTTCTTGCGGGGAGGACGGCAACCGCGCATGCGCGGGTGACGTCATTTACGCGGCGCCGGTCGCGTCATTTACATGGTGCCGCTTTACGCGTAAATGAAGCGGCGCCGCTCCTAGCCCCCCAGGGGCGGGAGAGTAGGGGGCTGAGAACGGCCTCCAACGCCGGAGTGAAACACGTCGGGACTTAGTCTCCCGATGGGAGAATTGCGCCCCATGTGTTCGCCATTTCTCCTTACCTTTTTAGCAGTTAATAAACTTACTCAATCTTTTTGTAAATTAAATTTTAGAGTACTCAATTATTTTTTTTTCCAATTAAGTGCCGATTTAGCGTGGCCAATCCACCTACCCTGCCCATCTTTGGGTTGTGTGGGGCGAAACCCACGCAGACACGGGGAGAATGTGCAAACTCCACACGGACAGTGACCCGGGGCCGGGATCGAACCTGGGACCTTGGCGCCGTGAGGCAGCAGGGTTAACCCACTGCGCCACCGTGCTGCCCACAAACTTACTCGATCTCAACTCAATAAATGAGTTGAATTGGCTCTTTTTAAAAAAAAACTATTGGGTCTGGAAAAGATTTCCAAGGGGACGTTGGACTAAATCGAGAAATGGAAAATGCTGGACAGTTTCAGGAGTTCTGGCGACTTCCCGCAGTCTGGTGCATCTCCTCACTAGATGGAGCTGTGCACCAGGCCGAGGCTAGTGATGAATCCGGAGTGGAATCTCGAAAGCTGCCACCAGCATTGCTGCCTCCTACTGAGATCATGGCATATGAAGCAACTATTTCAACACTCTGGCATGTAATTGGAAAGCTGGTCGATGAATGCGTTCACGTAGCGCACGTAGAGGCAGTAACACAAAGTAGCTCACTGGGGACTCGCTGTGAAGGATTCTGAGCTGGCTCTGCAAAGAACTACTCAGCCACCCGCCAGCCAGTTACAGCACCCTGCACTCCACCCGGAAGCATGGGCAAAAACAGTAACACTCGGGAAATGGAATTCCTTTTCAAAAAAGGGTCTGGTTTAGCTCACTGGGCTAAATCGCTGGCTTTGAAAGCAGACCAAGGCAGGCCAGCAGCATGGTTCAATTCCCATACCAGCCTCCCTAAACAGGCGCCGGAATGTGGCGACTAGGGGCTTTTCACAGTAACTTCATTGAAGCCTACTTATGACAATAAGCGATTTTCATTTTCATTTCACTTCGGACCAAATACTAGTCATTCTCAACCAGAGCAGAGGAGGCTGGGGGGAAAAACCCCAGCAGGTCTGCCAGCATCTGTAAGGAGAGAGAGAGGACAGAGTTAACGTTTCGAGTCCTCTGGCTCTTCGTCAGAACTGAAAGGAGGGAGAAATACCTTTGAGCTGTGAGAGATTGCAAGAAAAAGTAGCAACTTTAATAATCTTCATTATCATGGGCAGCACGGTAGCACAGTGGTTAGCACTCCGATTCCCGGCTTGGGTCACTGTCTGTGCGGGGTCTGCACGTTCTCCCCGTGTCTGTGTGGCTTTCCTCCGGGTGCTCCGGTTTCCTCCCACAAGTCCCGAAAGACGTGCTGTTAGGTAATGTGGACATTCTGAATTCTCTCTCTGTGTACCTGAACAGACGCCGGAATGTGGCAACTAGGGGATTTTCACAGTAACTTCATTGCGGTGTTAATGTAAGCCTACTTGTGACAATAAAGATTATTATTATTAGTGTCACAAGTAGGCTTACATTAACACTGCAATGAAGTGACTGTGAAAATCCCCTAGTCGCCACACTCCGGCGCCTGTTCGGGTACACAGAGGGAGAATTCACATGATTTGCATTGAGGCAACATGTGTGGGATATTTCTTTTTTTTAAATATATTTTATTGAAATTTTTTTTTCCCTGAGCAACATTTTTCCCGCTTACAAAACAAGCGAAACGATAACAGTAACAAAACAGAAATTTTTAAACATTTTAACAATAATAATAATAATAATTAGAACCTTAGTTTGGCCACACTTGGAGTATAGTGTTCAATTCTGGTCGCCACACTACCAGAAGGATGTGGAGGCTTTAGAGAGGGTGCAGAAGAGATTTACCAGAATGTTGCCTGGTATGGAGGGCATTAGCTATGAGGAGCGGTTGAATAAACTCGGTTTGTTCTCACTGGAACGAAGGAGGTTGAGGGGCGACCTGATAGAGGTATACAAAATTATGAAGGGCATAGACAGAGTGGATAGTCAGAGGCTTTTCCCCAGGGTAGAGGGGTCAATTACTAGGGGGCATAGGTTTAAGGTGAGAGGGGCAAGGTTTAGAGTAGATGTACGAGGCAAGTTTTTTACGCAGAGGGTAGTGGGTGCCTGGAACTCACTACCGGAGGAGGTAGTGGAAGCAGGGACGATAGGGACATTCAAGGGGCATCTTGACAAATATATGAATAGGATGGGAATAGAAGGATTCGGACCCAGGAAGTGTAGAAGATTGTAGTTTAGTCGGGCAGTATGGTCGGCACGGGCTTGGAGGGCCGAAGGGCCTGTTCCTGTGCTGTACATTTCTTTGTTCTTTGTTTGTCTTTGTATAATAATATACAAGTAACAAAACCTCGTACTCTATTGCCCTATACTCAACTGCCTCCCCCCCCGGGTTGCTGCTGCTGGTCATCTGTCTTCCCTCTAACGTTCCCCTAGGTAGTCGAGAAATGGCTGCCACCGCCTGGTGAACCCTTGAGCCGATCCTCTCAGGGCAAACTTTATCTGCTCCAGTTTAATAAACCCCGCCATATCATTTACCCAGGCCTCCAGTCCGGGGGGTTTCGCCTCCTTCCACATGAGTAGGATCCTGCGCCGGGCTACACGTGTGGGATATTTCAAAAAAGGGGTTTAATGTGGAGCTCAAAGGCCCAAATCTAAAGCTGCCAAACTTGACAGGGTCAACAAAGAACAAAGAAAAGTACACATAGGAACAGGCCCTTCGGCCCTCCATGCCCGTGCCGACCAGACTGCCCGACTAAACTACAATCTTAAAGAACAAAGAAAAGTACAGCACACAGCATGTGTACAGCGCCTCCTACTGCCCAAGCTGGAGACTCAGACACAGTGGCGCCCACACCCACACGGGTCGTGCTTGAGTTTGCAGCATCTACAGTATTTTGCTTACTCTGGTCATTTGCAAGTTTAACTAGTTTTTCCTTCTGGGGACAAACATAGAAAATAGGAGCCGGGAAGGCCATTCGGCCCTTTGAGCCTGCTCCTCCAGTCGTTATGAAAATGGCTGATAGTCCAACTCACCTGTTCCTGTCTTTCCCCCATATTCTTTGATTCCTTTAGCCCCAAGGAAGAGGGGGGGGTGAACTAAAGGGAGAAAAGGATATTGAGGGGGGTGGGGGGGGGCAGGGGGGGGGGGGGGGGGGGGGGGCTACTGAGTGACTTGCTTCTGCGTCGGCCTTGGGAAATGACTGTGCTGGGTTTTGCAGAGACTTTTGCCTGAGGGAGGACTCAAGAAGTCACTCAGTTCAAGGGCAATTAGGGATGGGCAACAAATGTTGGCCCTGCCCAGCGATGCCCACATCCCACAAAATAATAAAGCATATGCAGACTGAGGTACCGGGGGGGGGGGGGGGGGGGGGGGGGGGGGGCTACGGTTACACGGGCCTCCTGCCCTGTAATGTGGCCATGAGATGTAGCAGAGTGTTGTAGTCAATGAGGAGCCCTGAAAAGATAAGTCAAGCGTAGTTTATTTCCAGCTCACAGTTAGGAAATGTAACAACTGAACAACAGTCCAAGTGCCAACTGGGACCATCCTGAGATGCTGGCGCACTCTTGGGCCGCCTTTTATCTTGGGGGAATTAACGAGCCCCGCAGTCTCCGGCCTCCGGCTATATTTCTCGAGCCCCACGGGGAGATCGATCGGGTCATCCTCGTGGGTCTTGCGGGGGGCTATAACGCAGAGAGAAGCTTTGAGAAGAGGGAGGAGGAAGTGGATGTGGGGGCGTCTCCAATCAGAAGAGCCGACCCACCTTGGGGTTTTTGGGAGACCTCCTTTTGCCGACCCCTCGCCCAGGACTCAGTGACTCTTGTCCGACATGGAGTTGGACACTGAGCTGTGGCGCCTCCTACTGCCCAAGCTGGAGACTCAGACACAGTGGCGCCCACACCCACCATCATCCCAAATACATCTGGCTCCTTTTGAGTGGGAGCAGGGGACACCTCTGACATATCCCAGGACACACCAGCCATCGGAGCATCCATGACGGTCACCCGGACGAGGCGAGTGACATCGCCTTCTCATTCTGGAGAAACAAGTGAGATGAAAGAGTTTGTGACTTCCCTAGGATCCCCGAGGTCGCGGGGAAATCATTCATTGGCTGGGAAGCATTTTGAGGGGACCTGAGGATGTCCTGTATAAGATGTAAGTCGCCGCACTCTTCCGGCCTTCCTACGACCATCGTACGACCATTAGTAATCAGCCCGAACTGTCCACTCCACAAATGGATGTTCGCCTTTCCTGCACTTTATAACTGGATGTAAGGGATGTGTTGTGATGATACGCAGCAGTTTGAGACACTTTGCGTGGGATTTTCCAGTATCCCCCCCCGCAGGACCAGAAGATTCCTTCAGCGGGAAGTGCAGGAAAATCCCACCCTTTGCATCAGAGGCTGATGCCATCAGGGCGGTATGGTGGCACAGCGGTTAGCACTGCTGCCTCACAGCGCCAGAGTCCCAGGTTCGATTCCCGGCCTAGGCCACTGTCTGTGCGGAGTCTGCACGTTCTCCCCGTGTCTGCGTGGGTTTCCTCCAGGTGCTCCGGTTTCCTCCCACAAGTCCTGAAAGACGTGCCTGTTAGATGGATCAGCCATGCTACATTTTCCCCATGTGTCCAAAATATGTGGTTAGGTGGGGTTACGGGGATAGTGCACCGTCTGCAAGTGTGGTGGAGTCGACCTGGGTAGGGTGCTCTTTCAGTGGGTCAATGCAGACTCGATGGGCCAAACGGCCTCCTTCTGCACTCTTGGGATTCAATGGCATTTCAAAATGATCAATTGAGTGGTGGACGGTACCCAGCTGAACAGTGGGCAGACGAGTTACCACAACTTGTTCGAACTTCTGCCAGTGCTACTGTAGTGCCCGGTGCCAGGGGGCAGAGTGTTGGCTGGGTTGGAGAAGGGATCTCTGAACACAGGCTGAGGTGATTCGCCCAGTCTTTCCTTTCCTTTCTCATGGAAGACGTTTAACTTCCCGCATCATTCTTTGTATCTCGCCCGGAGCAGGATGCCATCCCACAGGAATTAAAGACACACCCTTGACAGCAGCAACTTAATCTGCTTCTCACCTCAAAAAGAAGGGTGTAGAAATCTATTATTGGGGGTCACTGGTAATCCGGTCATTATCATAGTGCTGTCAGTGGGAGCTTTCTGTGCATGAATTGGCTCCATCTTTCTTACATGTCTACAGAGAATCACAGAATTGTTACGGCACTGAAGGAGGCCGTTCAGCCCATAGTGACTGCACTGCCTCTCCAAACGAGCATCATGGCTTAGTGCCCACTCTGCTGCCTTTCGTACATTGTTTCTATTCAAATAATCATCTACGCCCTCTCCAATGCCACGATTGAACCGGCCTCCACCACACTTGCAGACAGTGCATTCCAGACCTGAACTTCTTGCTGTGTGAAAACATCCCATTTACTTCTTTTCAAATCACTTCAAATCTGTGCATTCTCGTTCTTGATCCTTTTCAGAGCGGGAGCAGTTTCTCCCTGTCTTCTCTCTCCAGCCCCCTCTTGGTTTTGAACATCAGTGTGGCACCCAGAACTGCACATAACATTTCAGCTGAGGGCTAACTAGTATCTTGTATAGGTTCAGCATAACCTCCTGGCTCCTGTACTCTGTGCCCTATTAGTAAAGTCCACAAATATAGGGCGAGATTCTCCGACCCCCCGCTGGGTCGGAGAATCGCCGGGGGCTGGCGTGAATCCCGCCCCCGCCGGTTGCCGAAGTCTCCGGCACCGGAGATTCGGCGGGGGCGGGAATCGCGCCGCGCCGGTTGACGGGCCCCCCCGCGCGATTCTCTGGCCTGGATGGGCCGAAGTCCCGCCGATAAAATGCCTGTCCCGCTGGCGTAGATTAAACCATCTACCTTACCGGCAGCGCGGGCGGGCTCCGAGGTCCTGGGGGGGGGGGGCGATCTGGCCCCGGGGGGTGCCCCCACGGTGGCCTGGCCCGCGATCGGGGCCCACCGATTCGCGGGCGGGCCTGTGCCGTGGGGGCACTCTTTCCCTTCCGCCTCCGCCACGGTCTCCACCACGCCGGAGGCAGAAGAGACTCCCTCCACTGCGCATGCGTGGGAAACTGTCAGCGGCCGCTGACGCTCCCGCGCATGCGCCGCCCGGAGATGTCATTTCTGCGCCAGCTGGCGGGGCACCAAAGGCCGTTTCCGCCAGCTGGCGGGGCGGAAATTCGTCCGGCGCCGACCTAGCCCCTTAAGGTTGGGGCTCGGCCCCCAAAGATGCGGAGCATTCCGCACCTTTGGGGCGGCGCAATGCCTGACTGATTTGCGCCGTTTTGGGCCCCAGTTGGCGGACATCGCGTCGTTTCCGGAGAATTTCACCCATATTCTTTATTAACTGTTCCCTCCACCAATCCTGCCACCTTCATTGATCTCTGCACAGATACATCCAAATCCCTCTGCTCCTACAGCACCTTAGGAATTTTACCCCTTATTTTATATTGTCTGTCCATGTTCTTCCTATAAAAATGCATCGCCTCACACCTCTCCGCACTGAACTTCATCTGCCACCTGTCTGCCCTCTCCACCAACTTGTCGATGTCCTTTTGAAGTTCTAAACTGTCTGTGTCACAGTTTACAATACTTCCAAGTTCTGCAAACTTCGAAATGTTCCCTGCCCATCAAGTACTGGATCATGAATATATATCAGGTAAAGTAAGAGTTCCAATACCGATGCCTGGTGAATATCACTACAAACCTTCCTCCAGCCTGAAAAATATCCATTAACCATTACTCTCTGCTTCCTATTATTCAGCCAATTTTGTATCCATGTCACTACTGTCCCTTTTATTCCGTGATCTATACCTTTTCTCACAAGTCTGTTGTGTGGCACTGTATTGAGTACCTTTTGAAAGTCCCAAGTACACCACATCAACAGCATTACCCTCATCAACCCTCTCTGTTACCTCCTCAAAACACTCCAGCAAATTAGTGAAACACAATTTCTCCTTTAGGAATCCAGGCTGCCTCTTCCTAATCAACCCACGTTTTTCCATACGACTGCTAATTCTATCCCGAATAATTTTTTTCTAGACGTTTCACCACCACCGAAGTTAAAATTGGCTGTCCCGTACGTGTTGGGCTTTTTCTTACAACCTTTTTTTGAGCGCGGGCGTAATGTTTTCAGTTCTCCCGTCCTCTGGCATCTCCCCTGAGACTCGGGAAGACACGAGGATTATGGGCCACTGATCCCGTAATTTTAATTCTCACTTCCTTCAATATCCTTGGATGAGGAGGAGGAATTTCTTCAGCCGGAGGCTGGTGAATCTGTGGAACTCTTTGCCGCAGAAGGCTGTGGAGGCCAAATCACTGTGTCTTTAAGACAGAGATAGATAGGTTCTTGATTAATAAGGGGATCAGGGGTTATGGGAAGAAGGCAGGTGAATGGGGATGAGAAAATTATCAGCCACGATTGAATGATGGAGCAGACTCGATGGGCCGAGTGGCCTAATTCTGCTCCTATGTCTTATGCTCTTACACCTATCCGACAATTCTTCCTCATCAATTTCGAAGGGACTTCGAAGGGAACCTATTGGTCGAAAAGTGCTTTGAGATGGCTGTGAAAATGCAAATCTTTCCATTTTTAACACCTCCAGGACAGGCGCTCGATTCGAATATAATCCACAGGGAAGAAACAGGGAAATTCGGGAAATGACTGTTGTGGTCTAACCTGGAGATCTATTTTAAGTTATACAAGACTGGTTCTGACTAGTACCAATAATTTCCCAGGTTTTCTGTTACTTCCTTCTGGGAAGTGTTTGGGATGAGAAAGGGCCAATGAATAGAGGAGTAACGAGACTTAGGGACTCAGATACAAAGGATGACCGTCTCGAAAAATTGATTGGGGAGCAGGCATTCACCCTGGACGGTCAGGCGGGGTGGTGGGTTAGCATCCCAGCCTCTGAGCCAGAAGATCCGGGTTAAAGTTCCACCCCAGGACTTGATGGCCGAGGAAGGTGCACCCGTAACGCGGCCAGTGTCACCCTGCAAAAATCCGTCCAAACACGTCAATGGCCGGCGGTAAGAGTGGAAGAGATTCCCGGTCAACCATGTAGTGGAAAGAATATTAGAGTCTCTACCATCACTATCCATAGCTCCAGACTGCAACGACATGGAAAAGGTGTGTCACCACACCCAGGCTAGTGCTTGATCAATTTCAGCCCCACTTGATCCAGTGTTGCAACACAGGTGAAATTAGATTTTATTTTATTGAGTTGAGCCCAATAAACCAAGTTTGTAACTTAAACACAAGTATAATTAAATTGTCACACATGCACTACACACACATTATGACATGCTTAGATAAAGTGATCGGTAGTACCACCACAGACCGAGCTGGCCGGGTCCTAAAGGACAGAGCTGCTAGACTGGGACTGCAACAGGTGGTGAGGGAACCAACAAGAGGGAGAAACATACTTGACCTCATCCTCACCAACCTGCCTGCTGCAGGTGCATCTGTCCGTGACAGTATCGGTAGCAGTGACCGCCGCACAGTCCTTGTGGAGACAAAGTCCCGTCTTCACATTGAGGATACCCTCCATCGTGCTGAGTGGCAATACCACTGTGCTCAATGGGATAGACTTCGAACAGATCTAGCAACTCAAGACCGGACATCATGAGGTGCTGAGGGCCATCAGCAGAATTGTATTCAAGCAGAATCTGTGACCTCATGGCCCAGCACATCCCCCCCCTCTACCATTACCACCCAGCCAGGGAATCAACCCTGGTTCAATGAAGAGTGCGGGAGAGCGTGCCCGGAGCAACACCAGGCAGACCGAAATTGAGGTGTTAACCTGGTGAAGCTACAGCACAGGACTACTTGTGTTCCAAACAGCAGAAGCAGCAAGTAGCTGACAGAGCTCAGCGATTCCACAAGGAACGCGTCAGATCTAAGCTCTGCCACATCCAGCTGTGAATGGTGGGGGACAATTAAACAACTCACTGGAGGAGGAGGCTCCACAAATATCCCCATCCTCTATGATTTATTTTTTATTTATTTTTTATAAATTTAGAGTACCCAATTCATTTTTCCAATTAAGGGGCAATTTAGCGTGGCCAATCCACCTACCCTGCACATCTTTGGGTTGTGGGGGGTGAGACCCACGCAGACACGGGGAGGATGTGCAAACTCCACACGGACAGTGACCCAGAGCCGGGATCGAACCTGGGACCTCGGCGCCGACCATCCTCCAAGATGGAGGAGCCCAGCACGTATGCGCAAAAGACACGGCTGACACATTCATAACAATCTTCAGCCAGAAGGTCCCCAGCATCACAGATGTCAGCGTTCAGCCAATACGGTTCACTCCACGTGATATCAAGAAACGCCTGAAGGCACTGGATACTGCAATCACTATGGGCCCTGACAATATTCCGGTAATAGTCCTGAAAACTTGTGCTCCAGAACTTGCCGCACCCCTAGCCAAGCTGTTCCAGTACAGCTACAACACTGGCACCTACCCAGCAATGTGAAAAATTGCCCAGGTGTGTCCTGTACACAAGAAACAGGACAAATCCAACCTGGCCAACTACCGCCCTATCAGTCTACTCTCCATCATCAGCAAAGTGATGGAAGGAGTCATCAACAGAGCTATCAAGTGGCACTTACTCAGCAATAACCTGCTCACGGACGCTCAGTTTGGGTTCTGCCAGGGTCACTCAGCTCCTAACCTCATTACAGCCTTGGTTCAAACATGGACAAAAGAGTTGAATGTCAGAGGTGAGGTGAGGGTGACTGCCCTTGACATCCAGGGAGCATTTGACCAAGTATGGCATCAAGGAGCCCTAGCTAAACTGGAGTCAATGGGAATCAGGGGGGAAACTCTCCGCTGGTTGGAGTCATACCCGGCACAAAGGAAGATGGTTGTGGTGGTTGGAGGTCAATCATCTCAGCTCCAGGACATCACTGCAGGAGTTCCTCAGGGTAGTGTCCTCGGCCCAACCATCTTCAGCTGCTTCATCAATGACCTCCCTTCCATCATAAGGTCAGAAGTGGGGATGTTTGCGGATGACTGCACAAGGTTCAGCACCATTCGGGACTCCTCAGATAATGCAGCAGTCCATGTCTAAATGCAGCAAGACCTGGACACGATACAGGCTTGGACTGACAAGTGACAAGTTACATTTGTGCCACACATGTGCCAGGGGCTGGTTTAGCACAGGGCTAAAGCGCTGGCTTTGAAAGCAGACCAAGGCAGAGCAGCAGCACGGTTCAATTCCCGTACCAGCCTTCCCGAACAGGCACTGGAATGTGGCGACTAGGGGCTTTTCATTTGAAGCCTACTTGTGACAATAAGCGATTTTCATTTTTGAATGACCATCTCCTATTAGAGATAATATAACCATTGCCCCTTGACATTCAATGGCATTACCATCACTGAATTCCCCTACACTCAACATCTTGGGGGTTACCATTGATCAGAAACTGAACTGGGCTAGCCATATTAATACTGTGGCTACCAGGGCAGGTCAAAGGCTAGGAATTCTACGGCGAGTAACTCACCTCCTGACCTCCCAAAGCCTGTCCACCATCTACATGGCAAAAGTCAGGAGTGTAATGGAATACTATTGTTGATTTTGATCATCCAATTTCCTCTAAAACCAGAGGCTTTGAATGAAAAATCGCTTATTGTCACACGAGTAGGCTTCAAATGAAGTTACTGTGAAAAGCCCCTAGTCGCCACATTCCGCCGCCTGTTCGGGGAGGCTGGTACGGGAAAGGGAAAGGGGAAGAGAGCTAGCAGAGGCAATGTTGGGCTGAATGGACTTCCGTAGGGCTGTATAATTCTATAAGACACACACTCATCGCCCCCTTTGAGGATTACACGCCTGTCATAGCATCAATTTGTACTTTTGAGGTTCTGCCGTCACACCCTGGCTCATCAGATGGTTCCAAGCAACCTGACTCTCTGAATACATGTTTGATTCACGTATTTGCTCTCTCAGTTTTATTTTTACCCGAAGCATATAGATCTGGAAATGTAAACTGGTTTGCATTTCTCTGGCACCATTCACGGCCACTGGCTATCCACAGCATTTCGCAGCCAATGTAAATGACTTCTCAAGTGTAGTTGCTGCGGTCATGTAGGAAACATGGGGAGGAACACAGCAAGCTCCCACAAAGAGCCATTGATAAATGACCAACTCTTTAGTGGTGTTGGGTTGAGAGGCAGATAGCGGCCAGGGCACAGCTCTCCTGCTCTTCGAGCTGGGGCAGCACGGTAGCACAAGGGGCCAGCACTGGGGCTTCACAGCGCCAGGGTCCCAGGTTCGATTCCCAGCTTGGGTCACTGTCTGTGCGGAGTCTGCACGTTCTCCCCGTGTCTGCGTGGGGTTTCCTCCGGGTGCTCCGGTTTCCTCCCACAGTCCAAAGACGTGCAGGTTAGGTGGATTGGCCGTGCTAAATTGCCCTTAGTGTCCAAAAAAGGTTAGGAGGGGTTATTGGGGTATGGGGACAGGGTGGAAGTGAGGGCTTAAGTGGGCCGGTGCAGACTCGATGGGCCGAATGGCCTCCTTCTGCACTGTATGTTCTATGTTCTATGTAGAGGCATTCACCTTGAAGTAGGTCTTCTCCCACTGAACCACAATCAACAATCTTCAGCCAGTAGATTTGGCGTTAAGCTGCAAACCTTCTCCACTCGAACCAGATCAAACCTATTCAGTTCATGGCAGAAGTCTTGCTTCACTTTTTAAAAAATTGGCCAGTATTTGTTGCTGAGATGCCCTGCAGAGGGGCAGTTAAGAGTCAGCCACATTGCTTTGGTCTGGATTGCATGTAAAGGAAGGCATTAGTGAGTCCACCAATTTCTTTCTTACAACAATAGTTCCAGATTTTCAATTGAATGCAAATTCCAGCATCTGCTCTGGTGGAACTTGCGGTGTTCTGCGTTGTAACTGTGGTAATGATGTACACAGAATGATTTCTTAACAAACACGTGGAAAGATAACCAACAAACTATAATACAGACAATGGCTACTAAATGAATTCAGTGAATTCTCCTGGAGCTACTCGAAGTGCAACCATCCTCTTGTGCGACTTACTACCAACTGACAGGTGCCTTGAGTCACATGATAGGTCTCTATCACCACCAGCTGGCTGGAGGTCGCATTGCTAACTATATACAGAACAGTGCATTACCACAGGATTTGGACCCAGAGCATTAGCCTGGGTCTCAGGATTATTAGTTGCCACTGCCCTGTTTCCCTTGGTTACGGAATCCCAGAACCAGGAGGAACAATTTCAAAATATGACTGAGGAAGTTACTTAGGACCGAGATGAGGAGAAATTTCTTTACCCCGAGTGTTGTGAATGTTTGGAATTCAATATCCCAGAAGCTTGATGGGCTGAATGGTCTCCTCCTGTTCCTACCATCGTGCTAGCTCAGTTTTCACTGCTTGTTATTAGCTTGCAAACTGCAAACTCTGGGTCAATGACCGGTCCTCACTTTTATAAAGGTAGTTTGGAACAAAGTGTGGCACTTTTCCATGCAAGATTATCTTTTACCTCAAGAGATGGTGTGGGGGAGGGGCAGTGCCTCCTCTTCAGGCAGATCCACTGCAGGCTGCTTCAGACAGCAATTTGGATCAGCACTCGATAGAAGGAATTGGGGCGGGAGGGAGTGGGAGTAGCTAAATTGGTCGTTTGCAGAGAGCGAGCAGGAGGCTGATGGGCCGAACGGTCCTCCCCTTCTGTGCTGTGACCATTCTGCGTGCAGAAATTTTTCTCTTCCAACTCCCTCCTCCCTCCCTGCCGCCCACCTCCCTCCACTCCCTCCCCCACGCCCCCCCACCCCCTCCCCTCCCTCCCCACCTCCCTCCACTCCCCCTCCCCCAGTCCCCCCCTCCCCCGCCCCCCCTCCCCCCTCCCCCCCACCCCCCGCCCCCCCTCCCCCATCCCCCTCCCCCATCCCCCTCCCCATCCCCTTCCCCCTCCCCCTCCTCCTCCCCATCCCCCCTTCTCCCCACCCCCATCCCCCCACCCCCAGCCCCCCTCCCACCCATCATCCCCCACACCTCCCATCCCCCCTCCCCATTCCCTCCCTCCCCCATTGCCCCCCTCCATCCCATCCCCCCACCCCCATCCCTCCTCCTCCTCCCCCTCCCCCATCCCCCCCTCCCACCCATCATCCCCCACCCCTCCCATCCCCCTCCCCATCACCCCATACCCCCCTCCCCACTGCCCCCTCCACCCCCATCCCGTCCACCCCCACCCCCCCTCCCCCTCCCTCCCCCTCCCCCCCTCCATCCCCATCCCGCCCACCCCCACCACCCCATCCCCATCCCCTCCCCCTCCCCACCACCCCCTCCCCATCCCTCCCTACCCTCCCCCCACCCCCCTACCCTACCCTACCCCCCATTCCCCCATCCTTCCCACCCCCCTACCCTCCCCCAACACCCTTAACCCCCACCCCCTACCCTCCCCCACCCCCTCATCCCCCCTACCCCCAATCCCCCCCATCCCCTCCCCCAGTCCCCCCACCCCTCCCCAACATCACCCCCAACATCCCCCTCCATCCACCCATCCCCATTACATCCCCTCCCCATCCCCCCACCCCTCATCCCGACCCCCCATCCCCATCCCCCAATCCCCCAACCCCCCCGTCCCCACCCACCCCAATCCCACCCACCCCTCCCCTCCCTCCCCACCTCCCTCCACTCCCCCACCCCCTCCCTCCCCCACCCCCTCCCTCCCCCACCCCCTCCCTCCCCCACCCCCACCCCTCCCCCTGTCCCCTCCCCATGTCCACCCGTCCGCCTCACCCCCCATCCCTCCCCATCCCCACATTCCCCCCTCCCCCATCCGCCCCTCCCCTCCCCCTCTCCCCCTCCCCATCCCTCCCACATCCCCCTCCCCATCCCTCCCCACATCCCCCTCCCCCTCCCTTCTCCCATCCCCCTCCCCCTCCTCCTCCACCCCTCCCCTGCCCCATCCCCCCTGCCCCCCTCCAACCCCATCCCCCCTCCCGCTCTATCCCCCCCTCCCCCTTCCCCACTACCCTCCCCCACCCTCCCACCCCCCTACCCTCCCCCACCCTCCCCCTACCCTCCCCCACCCACCCTCACCCCCACTACCCCCCTACCCTCCCCCACCCCCCACCCCAATCTCCCCATCCCCTACCCCCAGCCCCCCACCCCTCCCCAACATCCCCCCATCCCCATCACATCCCCTCCCCCCATCCCCTACCCTCCATATCAAACCCCACCCCCCATCCCATCCCCATCCCCCAATCCCATTCCCCCCCCACCCCCCAATCCATCCACCCCCATCGCCCCGCCCACCCCCCATCCATTGATCCCCCCCACCCCCCCATCATCTCCCCCCACCATCCCCATCCCACCCCCCTCATCTCCCCCCCACCATCCCCCCAATCCCCCCCTCATCCCCCCAATCCCCCCTCATCCCCCCAATCCCCCCTCATCCCCCCAATCCAATCCCTCACCCCCCCAATCCCTCCATCCCCCAATCCCCCCATCCACCCTCATCCCCACCAATCCCCCCTCTCATTCCCCCAATCCCCCCTTTCATCCCCTCAATCCCCTCCTCTCATCCCCCCAATCCCCCCTCTCATCCCCCCAAACCCCTCTCATCCCCCCCTCTCATCCCCCCAATTCCCCCTCTCATCCCCCCAATCCCCCCTCTCATCCCCACAATCCCCCCTCTCATCCCCCCAATCCCCCCTCTCATCCCCCCAATCCCCCCTTTCATCCCCCAATCCCCCCCTCTCATCCCTCCAATCCCCCATCTCATCCCCCCAATCCCCCCCCTCATCCCCACCAATCCCCCCCTCTCATCCCCCCAATCCCCCCTCTCATCCCCCCAATCCCCCCTCTCATCCCCCAATCCCCCCTCTCATCCCCCCAATCACCCCCTCTCATCCCTCCAATCCCCCCTCTCATCCCCCCAATCCCCCCTCATCCCCCCAATCCCCCCTCATCCCCCCCATCCCCCCTCATCCCCACCATCCCCCCTCATCCCCACCAATCCCCCCCTCCCATCCCCCCTTTCATCCCCCCAATCCCCCCTCTCATCCCCCAATCCCCCCTCATCCCCCCAATCCCCCCTCATCCCCCCCTCATCCCGACCAATCCCCCCCTGCCATCCCCCTCTCATCCCCCCAATCCCCCCTCTCATCCCCCCAATCCCCCCTCTCATCCCCCAATTCCCCCTCTCATCCCCCCAATCCCCCCCTCTCAACCCCCCAATCCCCCCTCTCATTCCCCCAATCCCCCCCTCTCATCCCCCCAATCCCCCCAATACCCCCTCTCACCCCCCCAATCCCCCCCTCTCATCCCCCCAATCACCCCCTCTCATCCCCCAATCCCCCCCTCTCATCCCCCAATCCCCCCCTCTCATCCCCCCAATCCTCCCTCTCATCCCCCCAATCCCCCCCTCTCATCCCCCCAATCCCCCTCTCATCCCCCCAATCCCCCCCTTTCATCCCCCCAATCCCCCACTCTCATCCCTCCAATCCCCCCTTCTCATCCCCCCAATCCCCCCCTTTCATCTCCCCAATCCTACCCCTCTCATCCCCCCCTCACATCCCCCCAATCCCCCCCTCTCATCCCCCCAATCCCCCCCTCTCATCTCCCCCTCTCATCCCCCCTCTCATCCCCCCAATCCCCCCCTCTCATCCCCCCCTCATCTCCCCAATCCCCCCTCTCATTCCCCCAATCCCCCTCTCATCCCCCCAATCCCCCCCCTCTCATCCCTCCAATCCCCCCTCTCATCCCCCCAATCCCCCCTCTCATCCCCCCAATCCCCCCCTCTCATCTCCCAATCCTCCCCCTCTCATCCCCCCAATCCCCCTCTCTCATCCCCCCAATCCCCCCCTCTCATCCCCCCTCATCTCCCCAATCCCCCCTCTCATTCCCCCAATCCCCCCTCTCATCCCCCCAATCCCCCCCACTCATCCCCCCAATCCCCCCTCTCATCCCCCCAATCCCCCCTCTCATCCCCCCAATCCCTCCTCTCATTCCCCAATCCCCCCTCTCATCCCCCCAATCCCCCCTCTCATCCCACCAATCCCCCCCATCCCAACCCATCATCCCCCTCCCAACCCCCCCATCATCCACCCTCCCCAACACCCCCATCATCCCCCCCTCCCCAACCCCCCCCATCATCCCCCCTCCCAACCCCCCCATCATCCCCCCTCCCCAACACCCCCATCATCCCCCCCTCCCCAACCCCCCCATCATCCCCCCCTCCCCAACCCCCCCCATCATCCCCCCTCCCCAACCCCCCCCATCATCCCCCCTCCCCAATCCCCCCCATCATACCTCCCCTCCCCAATCCCCCCCATCATCCCCCCCTCCCCAACCCCCCATCATCCCCCCTCCCCAACCCCCCCATCATCCCCCCTCCCCAACCCCCCATCATCGCCCCTCCCCAACCCCCCATCACCCCCCCTCCCCAACCCCCCATCATCCCCCTCCCCAACCCCCATCATCCCCCCTCCCCAGTCCCCCCATCATCCCCCCTCCCCAACATCCCCCCTCCCAACCCCCCCCAGCATCCCCCCTCCCCAACCCCCCCATCATCCCCCCTCCCCAAACCCCCATCATCCCCCATCCCCAACCCCCCATCACCCCCCCTCCCCAACCCCCCCATCATCCCCCCCTCCCCAACCCCCCCCCATCATGCCCCCTCCCCAACCCCCCATCATCCCCCCTCCCCAACCCCCCATCATCCCCCCTCCCCAACTCCCCATCACCCCCTCCCCAAACCCCCATCATCCCCCCCTCCCCAACCCCCCATCATCCCCCCTCCCCAACCCCCCCATCATCCCCCCCCTCCCCAACCCCCCATCATTCCCCCTCCCCAACCCCCCCCCCATCATCCCCCCTCCCCAACTCCCCATCACCCCCTCCCCAAACCCCCATCATCCCCCCCTCCCCAACCCCCCATCATCCCCCCTCCCCAACCCCCCCATCATCCCCCCCTCCCCAACCCCCCATCATTCCCCCTCCCCAACCCCCCCCCCATCATCCCCCCCTTCACAACCCCCCTCATCACCCCCCTCCCCAACCCCCCATCACCCACCCTCCCCAACCACCCATCATCCCCCCTCCCCAACCCCCCATCATCCCCCCTCCCCAACCCCCCATCATCCCCCCCTCCCCAACACCCCCTCATCCCCCCCTCCCCAACCCCGCCCTCATCCCCCCTCCCCAACCCCCCCTCCCCAACACCCCCATCATCGTCCCCATCCCCAACCCCCCCATCACCCCCCCATCCCCTCCCCTCCCCAACCCCCCATCCCCTCCCCCCCCAACCCCCCATCCCCTCCCCAACCCCCCCATCCCCGCCCCAACCCCCCCATCCCCCCCCCTCTCCATCACCCCCCCAACCCCCCATCACCCCCCTCCCCAACCCCCCCATCAACCCCCCTCCCCAACCCCCCCATCACCCCCCTCCCCAACCCCCCCATCACCCCCCCTCCCCAACCCCCCATCACCCCCCTCCCCAACCCCCCCATCAACCCCCCTCCCCAACCCCCCATCACCCACCCTCCCCAACCCCCCCATCACCCCCCCTCTCCATCACCCCCCCAACCCCCCATCACCCCCCTCCCCAACCCCCCCATCAACCCCCCTCCCCAACCCCCCCATCACCCCCCTCCCCAACCCCCCTTTCACCCCCCTCCCCAACCCCCCCATCAGCCCCCTCCCCAACCCCCCCATCACCCCCCCTCCCCAACCACCCCATCACCCCCCTCCCCAACCCCCCCATCCCCCCCTCCCCAACCCCCCCATCCCCTCCCCAACCCCCCCCCCCATCCCCCCCTCCCCAACCCCCCATCACCCCCCCTCCCCAACCCCCCCATCACCCCTCTCCCCATCACCCCCTCAACCCCCCCATCACCCCCCTCCCCAACCCCCCCATCACCCCCCTCCCCAACCCCCCATCATCCTCCCTCCCCAACCCCCCCATCACCCCCCTCCCCAACCCCCCCATCACCCCCCTCCCCAAACCCCCGATCACCCCCTCCCCAACCCCCCCATCATCTCCCCCCCTCCCTCATCCCCCCCAACCCCCCCCTCCCCAACCCCCCCATCATCCCCCCCTCCCCAATCACCCCATCATCCCCCATCCCCAACTTCCCCATCATCCCCCCCTCCCCAACCCCCCCATCATCCCCCCCCTCCCCAACCCCCCCATCATCCCCCCTCCCCAACCCCCCATCATCCCCCCTCCCCAACCCCCCATCATCCCCCCTCCCCAACCCACCATCCCCCCCTCCCCAACCCCCCATCATCCCCCATCCCCAACCACCCCATCATCCCCCCCTCCCCAACCCCCCATCATCCCCCTCCCCAACCCCCCATCACCCCCCCTCCCCAACCCCCCCCATCATCCCCCCCTTCTCAACCTCCCCATCAGCCACCTCCCCAACCCCCCATCAACCCCCCCTCCCCAACCCCCCATCATCCCCCCTCCCCAACCCCCCCATCATCTCCCCCTCCCCAACCCCCCATCATCCCCCCCTCCCCAACCCCCTTCATCCCCCCCTCCCCAACCCCGCCCTCATCCCCCCTTCCCCAACCCCCCCTCCCCAACACCCCCATCCCCAACCCCCCCCATCACCCCCCCATCCCCTCCCCAACCCCCCATCCCCTCCCCAACCCCCATCCCCTCCCCAACCCCCCATCCCCTCCCCAACCCCCCCATCCCCTCTCCAACCCCCCCATCCCCTCTCCCCAACCCCCCCATCCCCTCTCCCCAACCCCCCCATCACCCCCCTCCCCATCACCCCCCTCCCCATCACCCCCCCAAACCCCCATCATCCCCCTCCCCAACCCCCCCCATCACCCCCCTCCCCAACCCCCCCATCACCCCCCTCCCCAACCCCCCCCATCACCCCCCCTCCCCAACCCCCCCAATCACCCCCCCTCCCCAACCCCCCCATCACCCCCCCTCCCCAACCACCCCATCCCCCCTCCCCAACCCCCCATTCCCCCTCCCCAACCCCCCATTCCCCCTCCCCAACCCCCCATTCCCCCTCCCCAACCCCCCATCACCCCCCCTCCCCAACCCCCCCATCACCCCCCTCCCCATCACCCCCCCCAACCCCCCCATCACCCCCCTCCCCAACCCCTCCATCGCACCCCCCTCCCCAACCCCTCCATCGCACCCCCCTCCCCAACCCCTCCATCGCACCCCCCTCCCCAACCCCTCCATCGCACCCCCCCTCCCCAACCCCTCCATCGCACCCCCCTCCCCAACCCCTCCATCGCACCCCCCTCCCCAACCCCTCCATCGCACCCCCCTCCCCAACCCCTCCATCGCACCCCCCCAACCCCTCCATCGCACCCCCGTCCCCAACCCCTCCATCACACCCCCGTCCCCAACCCCTCCATCACACCCCCCTCCATTCATCTATCAATCCACCCCCCCCCCCCAATGATCACCTGAATTCAGGAGGCTGCAACCAATTGCCTTTAAATTGCCATTTATTTCCATTTCAGTTGGATCACCCTGTCTCACTCCCTTCCCATTGTATGTGTTTCCCTTGTACATATCACCCACTCCCCTCCCCTCAGTCTTGGCGACAGGAGGCTCTTTTGGCTTCTTGCCTAGGTTTACTGCGGGAAAAGAGAGAGAGGGGAATAAAAAGCCCAGCTTAAACGTGACTAGGCAGTTAAGTGGTTGTTATGCAACTAGCGACCTACTAACACATATCCCGCAGTTGCTGGCAATGAAGAAGGCAAAAGGTACAACACACAAGACAGCAAAGGACAGAGCCAGGAAATATACAAGGTACTTAACTCCAAGATGCACACAGGCAAGACAGCCTGCAAAACAAACACCTCTCTTATAATATATATAGAAATGTGTGTGTAATATATTTAGAAAAGGAATCCAGAGCACTTCACATTTCTGGGTGCTTTGTGTTAATTCTTAGCAGAAGGTACAGTGTGGAATCTCAGCGTTGTGCATGTGTTGCTGGTGAATCTGTCTCGTCTCCCTCCTTCCCGTTCAATTCTTGCCAGGCTAATTCCCCCCGCCCTCTAGCCTTGGCAATGGTCAAACACCTTTTTTGTTTTCTGTCTTAATTCCATGTGAAGTGGGCCAGTGTGGTGTAGATGTCTGGGACATTGATCTAATTAAGTGGCGGAGAGTTAGCCTCGATTTGTAGGTAGGGTGAGAGAGAGAGAGAGAGAGAGCGTGTGCGTGTGTGTCTGAGAGAGAAAGACTTGTGATTATATATTTGCTTATTTACCTACAGAACCCCTAAAAATACTCTTCAGGGGACGCGTGTTTTTGAAACCCTAATAATCATTAACCCATTTATTTAATCGTTAATGCTTGATTTATTGTCAATTTGCATGCATGGTTTTATTATAAGGAATGAAACTATTAGATTGATTGCAGGCTCAGAGCGAGAGAGACAGGCTGATTAGGCAGTTTATTTTGGGAGCTCAGAACGACAGGAAGAGTGGACTTGCATCTTGCTTGTTCTATTATTAAACTTTACTCGCAATTATGTAGATAAAACTTTGCGTGGGAGTACATCTGAAAAAAAAGGCTTCCTGATTTAACTATGTATCTGCCAAAGGTATTGGGGTCTTTGCTTGATATGCCTTGAATTTGAAGGCGACCAATCTTCCAGGGTATGCTAGAATGGGGCGGGAACTTTTTATTTATTTATTCATTCTTGCCTGTAATCATTGTTCTGGCTATTTGCAATTTGGGAATGGAAGTTTGGCACCCTTTAACACTGGGATTGCATGTCCATGACAACCAGAATTAGTTCCCCATTAGTAGCAGAATGTGAAGGGACATGTGAAGAATAAACAAAGGAACTTTAAATAGAAACCGACTCCTAAATTGGAACCATTCCTTACTTGGACAATGACGATTTCTGAATGGGGGATTTTTATGTGGCTTGTGGTTACTGATGTTTGAACAAGTTTTTGAGGTTATTTTGTATCTGGTTTTAACCAGGAATTTTACACACCAGTTAATCATTAAACACACTCCGAAAACTTAACCAGGGAGGTATTAATTGATTTCCCCCCCCCCCCCCCCCTTTTGCTGCAAAAATACACCTTTGTTCATAAAATATTTGAAAGAACGTTTCAAAATGGCCATTATGGAAAGTGCAATAGTATTCAGGTTGTCGATCTGTTCTACTCTTCAATTCAGTCCAGAAAAAGCATCAGAGTGCACTGGAGTCAGTCATTAAGTAAACAGGATTGTCAAGTAATTCTGAATCCAGATTAGCGCCCAGTTCTAGCTGTTTAGAACTTGTTTGGAAGAGTTTAGGTCTGTGTGACAGCTGGATTAGGGGTCCTGTGGCATAGTGGGTTAGCGCCGCTGCCTCTGAGCAAGACGCTTGGGGGTTCGTGTCCCACCGCAGGACCTGATGGCCAGAGAAGGTGTGTTCATCACGAGGCCAAACGGGTTGAGTGGGCCAACCTGTAAAATCCTTCCAGACATGCCAGTGGCTACTGGTAAGGGTGGGAGAGACTCATGGTCGGCTATGCTTGATGTGGAGTGGCAAACCTCCAGCCATAATACCTCGGCGACAGACGAGTGACCTGTTCCGGGTATAACTCGCTATGGGAACAGACAAAAGGTTGCCTTAGTGCACCACCGGTGTGAGAAGGAGAATTGGACTGGATTGCAGGATTTGAATCAATATTAACCTGAGGATATATTGCTTCAGGGCATTTTATTTTGTGGTAACCGGTTTTCTATTTAACCCCAGAGGTTCAAAACCTTGCTTGTTCGGAATTAGAAAGAGGCAGTTTGTATTTGTGTAGTACCCTTCAATTCCCAGGCTGCCCCATTGCGTTTGAGCCCCCAACCCCAGCAATAAGCTAATGGCCAATGACCACTACCATCTAGAAGGACGAGGGCAGCAGATACCTGGGAACCCCACCACCTAGAGGTTCCCCTCCCAAGTCGCTCACCACCCTGACTTGGAAATATATCGGCCGTTCCTTCACTGTCACTGGGTCAAAATCCTGGAACTCCCTCCCTAACAGCACTGTAGGTGTACCTACACCACATGGACTGAGGCAGTTCAATAAGGCCGCTCGCCAGCACCTTCAAGGGGCAATTAGGGATGGGCAATAAAGACTAGACGGTGACGGCCACATCCCAAGAATGAATGAAAAAAAGTCTGGCAGAGGAATTAGCCAGGGTGAAGACCCCTGTACTTTGTAATAGTGTTATGGGTTCCTTGATGTCCATCAGAGTAGGCAGACTGGGCCTTTGTCCATGAGCTTATCTGAAAGACAGTACTTCCAATGGTTCTGTACCAGAGCATTGTCCTGGATGCTGTGGTCACGTCTCAGAAGTAGAAGTGAGGCTTGTAACCATGATGTAACTCGGGGGCCAAAAATGTTACCAACTCCCAGCCAAGCTGCCACTCACTAATGTTTGCTACCTCGTGTGCCTTAATTCCCGCCTCTCTTACGGTACGGACTTATTTTGGGGATCAGGTTCCATAGATGCTCCACTGGCATCTGGTAACTTGGCCTACCTGAGAGGCTATTCAACCTTGAAGGACATCCCAGTTGACCTTGAACCTACCGCAGTTGGCGTCTGCATATGCTACCCAGTGGGCGTCTTTGACCAGCAATCAGTTGTGGGGGCCCCCTGGTGGGAATTTATGCCCCCCCCCCCCCCCCCAACACCAACCACCTCTCCCGCACCACCCCAGCAAATTCCACTACCCCAGAGGCTAATCGTAGAACTGCGCGTTGTGACGTGATCGAGCAAATCCACCGAAACAACAGGCAAACGTGTTGGCCGGCTGATTGTTGGCGGTGGGATCTTGCGGTGCGTGCGTGAAACTGCACTTCCCGCCATTATGGCAGTGACTGCTCTTCCCAATCGTTCTCGGATTGAGAGGCGCTAAATGAATGCAGGGATGTGCAAGACCTGACGTGCAAGTGAGCAAAGTTTCAACCCTTGCTCATTTAGAGTGCGACACCGTTCTAGAATGTAATACATTTCGACTCCTTTTGCACTCTAAAAATAAACCCGTCACCATATGTTTCCTGGATTCCCTAACCTTGAGGCTCTGCAAATCCTGGGTTCTACATTTCATGGACAGAAATGTGTGGGAAATGTTCAGCAACTGAACATTTAATTTTAAAAAAATAGAGAGATCAGGTCACGTTTTGTATGCAAAAGTCTTGGCAGACTTCTCAGCTGTCAGGAAAGATTGAGGAGGCCACGGCGCTTTCCTCTCGATGAGAGACTGTCAGGTGTAGGAACAGAAGTAGACCATTCGGCCCATCGGTTTGTGATCATGGCTGATTTTATGTGACAATCCTCAACCCCGCTTTATCCCCATAACCCTTGATTAACTCACGGATTAAAAATCTACCTGGCCCTTGGACATACTGAACCACCCGGCCTCGACAACCCTCTGTGGTAAAGAATTCCACAAATTCACCACCCTCTGAGAGAAGAAATTCCTCCTCATCTCCGTCTTAAATGGACGACCCCCTTATTCTGAGACCCGTCTGGTCCTAGGCTCTCCCACAAGGGGAAAAACTAGGAAATGGCTGAGAAGCGGAGGGGGGGACTGAACAGATATCTTTAAATTATCATGAAGGAGTTCGAAGGGGTAGATATTTCCATTTGTGAGGGCGACCAGAATCCGTGACCATAAAGATAAGGCAATCACTTATCCCCCCCCGCCATACTCGTAACCCTACCTAACATTTAGACACAAAGGGGCTTAGCACGGCCAGTCCATCAAACCTGCACATCTTGGACCGTGGGAGGAAACCGGAGCACCCGGAGGAAACCCACGCAGACACGGGGGAGAAGGTGCAAACTCCGCACACAGTCACCTGAGGTTGGAATCGAACCTTTGGGACCCTGGCGCTGTGAGGCAGCAGTGCTAACCACTGTGCCAACCCCGTAAATGAGCACAGAAATCTGCCGAGGCTGTAACTTTGCTGCCGTGGACTGTTTGGGCTGGTGGACTCGTTCTGTGCTGTCTATCCTAACTTGAATCACTTGGGTAGCCTTGGAATGGTGACCCTTGTTCACTAGTCTGTATTTAATATCTATTTTTAAGCTCACAGTAGGGAAGTGATTTAAACAATGCTGTTAGTTATAAAATAGGGTGTAAAAATAGCATTACAACCCAGGCACTGGAGATTGTGACATTTAACTTGCTGCCAGTTGATTTTTTTTTCTGGATATAACCATTCCACCTGTTTAAAAGACAAAGACAGAGTGTTGTGTGAAGGCCCTCCCCTCCCGGTCCAGATGTACAAATCTTTACTTGGCGTGAAGCAGCTGAAGGTTATGTAATGGAGCTGATTGTGGTGCACTTTCAAAAGAGGAACCGTGGCTTCCTGATTGTTGCGTATGAGTTTTGGTGGGTATGGGTTTTGTGAGTGGCTCTCACCCAATGTACAGTATCCATCACATGATTGCACATTGACAGCCAGTAACTCTGCAACGTGAATGCTGGATGGACAAACCTTTCACCATCAGTACAATCTGTACCCCTTCATACCAGCTCCTCTAGAATGATCTTTATTAATGTCACAAGTAGGCTTATATTAACACTGCAATGAGGGTACTCTAGGAAAACCTCACACCTCTTTCCCCCCCCCCCCACCACACGCTCACACACGTCCTCCTCCATCACCCCCGTGCACACCCCCCCCCCCCACACACACACAAACACACGCGCTCTTCCATCACCCCCGTGCACCCCCCCCACACACACAAACACACGCGCTCTTCCATCACCCCCGTGCACCCCCCCCACACACACACAAACACGCGCTCTTCCATCACCCCCGTGCACCCCCCCACACACACACAAACACGCGCTCTTCCATCACCCCCGTGCACAGCCCCCCCACACACACAAACAAACGCGCTCTTCCATCACCCCCGTGCGCACCCCCCCCGCGTGCGCGCACACACACGCGCTCCTCCATCACCCCCGTGCACACCCCCCCCCCCACACACGCGCGCGCGTGCTCCTCTAGCACCCCCCTCCCCCCCCCCCCCCCCACACACACACACACACACACACACTCTTCCATCACCCCCCCCCCACACACACACACTCCATCACCCCCATGCACCCCCCCTCCCCCACACACACACACGCTCCTCCATCACCCCCCCCTCCCATCCACACACACACACTCCTCCATCACCCCCCTCCCCCCCCACACACACTCCTCCATCACCCCCGTGCACCCCCCTCCCCCACACACACTCCTCCATCACCCCCGTGCACCCCCCTCCCCCACACACACTCCTCCATCACCCCCATTGCACCCCCCTCCCCCACACACACACACGCTCCTCCATCACCCCCCCCTCCCATCCACACACACACACTCCTCCATCACCCCCATGCACCCCCCCTCCCCCCACACACACTCCTCCATCACCCCCGTGCACCCCCTCCCCCCCACACACACTCCTCCATCACCCCCGTGCACCCCCCTCCCCCACACACACTCCTCCATCACCCCCGTGCACCCCCCCTCCCCCACACACACTCCTCCATCACCCCCATGCACCCCCCCCCACACACACACACACGCTCCTCCATCACCCCCATGCACCCCCCCCCCCACACACACACACGCGCTCCTCCATCACCCCCATGCACCCCCACACACACTCATACACACCCTGACACCCCCCCCCCCCCCCATTCACAGATACCTGCTCCTCCATCACACATACACACACCTTGACCCACTCATGGATAGCATCTCTCCGTCGCCCTCACGCGCGCGCACAGCCTGTTCTCCCCCCCTCAGATAGCAACCCCTCCATCATGTCCACACGCACTCTTCCACTTGTAGATATCCGCTCCTCTCCCTGTCTCTGCCTCACATACAGGCCGTGATCGCTCGCGCGCACAGCCTGGAGTGATACCGGCTCCTGCCTCACCCTGTGAGATCTAACCCCAAAACAATCGGAGCCCGTTCTGGGTGGGATTAACGAGCGCTGGGAATGGCCCCCGCTACCCAAGATCACTCTGTTCCAATTCTGGGCCGAGGCCAGACTTTAGCGTCTTTCCTGCACGGAGCAGCCTTGGTGAGTGGAGCTCCTCAGCACGATCGGGATTTTTAAATGGTGCCTCGATCTTTCAACTCCCAGATGCGACCTCCGGATCCCTCCCCCCAATGCCTCACCTCGCCTATAAGGGGATCCTTGTGCCCCCCCCCCCCCCCCCCCCAATATCCCACCTCACAGGGGCAGGTTCAGGCCACGGCGTCTCACGAGATCTGGTTAGATCCTGATCCCCCGTGTGGGCAAAATGCCAGCCTGAGTGCCACCTGGGAACCTGGCATTCAGGCTGGCACCTGGGCGGCGCTGACCGTGCCAAGGTGCTCAGGTGGCACCAGCAGTGCCAGGGTTCCACCCTGCCCGGAGGCTGACCACCTGGGGGGGTCCTCTGATCGCCTGGTCCTCCTTTGTGGGGACCAGTACTAATCGGCGCTCGGCTGGGAGCCCCTCGTCGAGGCCCATAGATGCCGGGTGGATGTCCGATCCGGCGCCTGCGCGGCTAAGTGGGTTCGTAAACTCTTAACTGCGCGCGACTGGGTGTGGGTTCAGATCGGGCGTCTTGCGAGATCTGGTTAGACTCGCGAGATCTGGTTAGATCCTGTGAGGCGTAACGGCCGTCGGGAATCCCAAGGGAAACCTCTCCTGGGGTCCAGAGCAACACAGTAGCAGAAGTGCCCAGCGCTGTGGGCTCACAGCGCCAGGGTCCCTGGTTCGATTCCCCGGCTTGGGTCACTGCCTGGTGCGGAGTCCTGCACGTTCGCCCCGTGTCTGCGTGGGTTTCCTCCGGGTGCTCCGGTTTCCTCCCACAGTCCAAAGACGTGCAGGTTAGGTGGATGGGCCATGATCAATTGCCCTTAGTGTCCAAAAAGGTTAGGAGGGGTTATTGGGTTACGGGGGATAAGGTGGAAATGAGGGTTTAAGTGGGTCGGTGCAGACTCGATGGGCCGAATGGACTCCTGCACTGTATGTTCTATGTCCACTTGCTGCGTCCTGCGCCAATGCGGGCACGGCCAGTAAACCGTGCCCGTCGTCACCCACACAGGCCTGTCTTAGTCTGTAGCTAATGCACAGCTGTTGGATTGCCCAAGCTCGCTGCGTGTGCGTGTGTGCGCGCGCGTGTGCGCATGTGTGCTGTAATGATGGTTTCCTGGTGATGTAATTCTTTCTTGCAGA